>NC_046642.1:28048951-28129007 GCF_900324485.2 Mastacembelus armatus | reverse complement strand
TGGTGGGACGCCATTTTCAGGTCCTCCAGAGATGCCAATTGGTTTAGGTCAGGGCTCTGGCTGGGCCAGTCAAGAACGGTCACAGAGTTGTTCCGAAGCCACTCCTTTGTTATTTTAGCTGTGTGCTTAGGGTCATTGTCCTGTTGAAGAAGGTGAACCTTCGGCCCAGTCTGAGGTCCTGAGCACTCTGGAAGAGGTTTTCTTCCAGGATATCTCTGTACTACTTGGCTGCATTCATCTTTCCTTCAGTTGCAACCAGTCGTCCTGTCCCTGCAGCTGAAAAACACCCCCCACAACATGATGCTCCCACCACCATGTTTCACTGTAGGGATTGTATTGGGCAGGTGATGAGCAGTGCCTGGTTTTCTCCACACATACCGCTTAGAATTAACGCCAAAAAGTTCAATCTTGGTCTCATCAGACCAGAGAATCTTATTTCTCATAGTCTGGGAGTCCTTCATGTGTTTTTTGGCAAACTCTATGTTGGCTTTCATGTGTCTTGCACTGAGGAGAGGCTTCCGTCGGGCCACTCTGCCATAAAGCCCCGACTGGTGGAGGGCTGCAGTGATAGTTGACTTTGTGGAACTTTCTCCCATCTCCCTACTGCATCTCTGGAGCTCAGCCACAGTGATCTTTGGGTTCTTCTTTACCTCTCTCACCAAGGCTCTTCTCCCACAATTGCTCAGTTTGGCTGGACGGCCAGGTCTAGGAAGAGTTCTGGTCGTCCCAAACCTTTTCCATTTGAGGATTATGGAGGCCACTGTGCTCTTAGGAACCTGGAGTGCTGCAGAAATTCTTTTGTATCCTTGGCCAGATCTGTGCCTTGCCACAATTCTGTCTCTGAGCTCCTTGGGCAGTTCCTTCGACCTCATGATTCTCATTTGCTCTGACATGCACTGTGAGCTGTAAGGTCTTATATAGACAGGTGTGTGCCTTTCCTAATCAAGTCCAATCAGTTTAATTAAACACAGCTGGACTCCAATGAAGGAGCAGAACCATCCCAAGAAGGATCAGAAGAAATGGACAGCATGTGAGTTAAATATGAGTGTCACTGCAAAGGGTCTGAATACTTATGACCATGTGATATTTCAGTTTTTCTTTTTTAATAAATTTGCAAAAATTTCTACATTTCTGGTTTTTTCTGTCAAGATGGGGTGCTGAGTGTACATTAATGAGAAATAAAATGAACTTTTTGGATTTTGGCAAATGGCTGCAATGACACAAAGAGTGAAAAATTTAAAGGGGTCTGAATACTTTCCGTACCCACTGTATATGACCAAGGGCTTGATGTGCATGAGAAGGCCAAAAAGTATGCTGCGATTCTACAGAGGTACCTTGCACTTGTGAGACAGGGGGAGCGTGAAAAGAGTGTGTTGACTTTGTCACTGCCACCTCCCGTGCAAGGGTCTGCAGGAGATAGTGATGGTGGTGATGAGAGTGTGGGAGCGCCCTGCGATGAGAGTAGGGTGCGTGATTTGGTGGCTGATGAGGTGTTGAAACATGTTCCCAAGAGACAGAGAAAAAATGCAGAGCACATCATGTCTGCACTGTCTAGATCACCAGATGTGTTTTCATGGACAGCCCAGGGTGAGGTTAGAATCAACAATCAGACGATCAGAGGCTCACACTTATACGATTTAATTAAAAGAGTCACTGCACCCCATCGTGTCTCAGGGTCTCTGACTCCTCACGGTTGGGAGCAGTTTCTAAAAACACTTGCAGATCTGAATGTGCCAATATCAGCAGTACCAAACACCCTGGCACGACGGGTCATACAGGAGTATAAGACAGGTAAAGATGAGCTAGACTCTAGCTCCTCATACACCAGTGAAAAGAAAAGCAGAACTGTCACACCATCACCAAGGCCCCTAAGGGCTGCACGTCACAAACATTCCTCTGGACCCTGGGCTTAATACTGACTCTTCTGCCCTGTTATTTGTAATGATGGTGATGATCTGACATATTGAATGTGTTTTTTTAATATTGGATGTGTTTGTAATAAATTCCTGACATGGTGAATGTATTTTTGAAATGTTTTCTGACCTGTTGAATGTATTTTTGAAATGTTTTTTTGACCTGTTGAATGTATTTTTGAAATGTTTTTTTGACCTGTTGAATGTATTTTTGAAATGTTTTTTTGACCTGTTGAATGTATTTTTGAAATGATTTTTGACCTGTTGAATGTATTTTTTGAAATGTTGAATGTATTTTTTGAAATGTTTTCTGACATGGTGAATGTATTTTTTGAAATGTTTTCTGACATGGTGAATGTATTTTTGAAATGTTTCCTGACCTGCTGAATTTGACCCGTAATAAATTTTTTATCATTATGAAATATTTTCTGACCTGGTGAATGTATTCACGAAATATTTGTTGTCCTACTGTATGTGTTTTTGAAATATTTTCTAACCTGTAATAAATTTTCTAACATTTTGAATGTATTTCTGTGTACAAGGTCTTTATTTTATCTCATTGTTAAAATAAAAACACACCACAAATCAATATACACATACAACATATCATTTATTATCATCTCAGAAATACACATTGAATACATTTAAACATGCAGTGTACTGGCTCATTACATACACACACACACACACTATCTTTAATATCACTTATTATCATCATCATCTCAGAAATACACATTGAACACATGTAAACTTGTTGTGTACAGATGCAGGTCTAATTCCAGCGACAAAGCTTGAGACCCTCTGGTCATTGCGAGCCAGGTTGCTGCCATATTTTTTAATAAACTTGCTGTATCTCATGCCTTTCTGGATGTGGCTCAAGAAAAACAGACAGTGCTCCCCACAGGTCACAGAGAAGGGCGCCTGAACCTGACTACGTGAATAAAGCACTCTGCTGGCGTTTTTCAGGAGAAACCGACCAATATGGGGATTGAATCTGTCTGGGGCGTGTCCGAAGCTGTCAAAAAAATATGCTCGCCGACCACTTGTCAGATATATGGCCACCTAGTGCTCTCCGGGTAAGGTAGAAGGATCGGTGTTTACAATCAGAGCGGCAGGACGTTTGGTTATTTTGAGCCTGGTCAGATGGTCACAGGGCTTCACGCCCACAAAATAGGTTCTGTCGCCAATTATCTTTTTAGCAGCACCAGTCAATTCGATAGTGTTCATGTCTCAATAATAATCCACCAACACCTGTCTGCTGTTTGACACTTCAATAACTGAATCGTAGACTGCGTAACAGATTAAGTTAACGGTGCGTGCCAGGGGAGTCCTGAATCTCACTTCCAGTCGGACATTTCCGGTTTTGATTAAAGACACATTTCCCCCACTCCCGCCATCAGGCTCCAGATTAAAGCAGAACAGCGCATAGCCCTGTCCAAAATCTTCCCGTGTGATGGACAGCGACCTGTCTTTAAGATGTCGCCCGGTTGTCTGGATTAGCTGGTAATATTCACGCGCGTACTGACCCCGGGGGAAGTGGGGCTGAAACGCCTTAGCGGGGTGGGCCTGGCCGTCAGCATAGAGACACAGGTACTCTAGGTCCATATGTTCAAAATTAAATGGGTTTCTGGTGAAACTCCCTGTGAACCCTTCATTGTCGACGAAACCCAGGATTACAAATTTAGGAATCTGACCCAGATATAGATTGTCCTGCCAACACACCCGGGTTCCGGGAGGAATCGAGTGTGTTTTCAGCGCTACTCTGTCGACGCTGTATTTGGCATTTGTGTGTTGTAACACACGGCTGTGGGCGAGTTTTATCTGAGGTGACAGTGTGACCTTTTTCACAAAAAGACTGGCGCTCAGGATTTTAACACAGAATTGCGTATTGGGCGCGGCCATCAGGCAGAATTCGTCTTTCGCCCTTATGAATTTCATGGAAATGTCGAGTCCGTTTAGCAGGAATTTTTCCTGAAAAAACAGGTCCACATTTACCGGTGCAATTAATTCCACAATCCTGCTGTTTTCTGTATAGCGGCCTCTGGCCCCTAAGCCCCTGTTTTCACCGTCCAGGGTGTGGTTATTCATGTGTCCGCTGGTGTCCTTCACAAATAGCGCGGTGCTGAACTGGGATTCCAGGGTATCCCGACCATAATTGATTAAGCATTCAATCACACCCCTATAAGGATATGTGTTTGATGCCTGGGTGATTAATCTGTCACCCAGCATCACATCCACCTGCGAAAACAGTGTACATCCTGGATAATTCACAAAGCCCACGTCTACACCGTTTCCAATGTTTGTCCCGTCTGGATTTGTGATTTTCACGCGTAAATACAAATGAGTATCATTTAGATCCAGGTAATCTTCCCCGCTGCATGAGATGAAAAAATCAATAGGCGAGTTGTCGTTGATCGCAGAGACTGGGGGGATTTCAATGAATGTATATTTTTCGATGCTCGTTTGTGTACATGGCATCGTAAACAGATCCAGCTCCGTCTTTACACATTCAGCGGACTGGTTGTGAATGAGCGACATTGTTAAAATATGTCTTTACTCGCGCTTCTGCTGTTAGATCTCGATCTGCTCCGCTTGACAGCTGGAGCCTTTCTGCCCTGTCTGACAGAGCCACTCGCTGTTTTACGCGCCTTTTTGCTCTGACTGTGAGCTGTAGCCGGCTCCCCAGGAGGTCGTTTAAGGCCCCTAGGCGTATACACAGCAACACCTCCCCCCTCCTGCTTCCCATTCATCAACTTGCGTGAAATATTACTCATTACATCTCCTGCAATATTAGCCGCTGCTGATTTTAAATGTGGCTTTGCGAGGTTAAAACCGTTTCTGAGCAGCGGAACCGCCCATCTAAACAGGTTCCGGAATAATCCGCCGAGCCCGTTCCCGTATTGGGTGTGGGCCCCCGCGAACCCGTGCAGCTCTCCACCGGCCTGATTCTGATAATATCTCAGTAGCCTGTCGCCGTTATCGGGCGTGTATGGGCACCTCATCATGGTCTCACAGGGCGGAAATGTAATTTCACGATAACCTTTCCAAAGAGAAAAGGGACGTGTTCGTCCTGGTCGTTTTTCAACGACAGCTCGATGCAATCAATCCGGTGTTTGGCGAGGCGTGTATAGTCTGGCTTGTCAAAGTGGACTGTGTGTATTTTCCCTCGTTTCTCCGCTGTTATATTAACGCATCTGAGTAATGGTGCACACGTGTCACCCACCAGCTGATGTTCGATAATATCTGTATATACAAAGATATTATACAATCCTGCATGGATATCCGCAGGGTGTGGTGCTGTGAATATTCTTGCCCAGGTTGGGATACTATGGGCTGCTTCATCCGGATCAAACCCCAGTATCCTAGCAAGCCGGCCTTTAAATTTCAGCACCAGGCCTTCAGCACCAGATATTTGGACTCTGTGTGAAATCTGATTGTAGCGCATTTTTATAAACATAGTGCCTGCGTCTAGCGCACACGCGTTGTTGAATTCTTGTGCTATTCTGTCCACACTGTTATAATGTCCTACAGGAATTGTGATCATATTTTCCTTCCCGGTTCTTGGCGCTTTTATCAAAATAGATGCGTCATCTTTGGGGAAGCTGCGCCACGTCGCGGGGTACTGTATTTCTGAAAGCCCCACTTCATACGTGTCGTCCAGTTGTATTGCCTTGGCTAAGTGTACCCTGTAACACCAAATCTTGTTGTTGGGATATAATTTTGTCGATGCATTACTTGGGAGAGTTACATGGAAGCTTGCAGCCCGACGCTTCTCCATGCTGACACTCTACTGTTTACAAATGTTCCTTTTGATCCTTCAAGCCTCTGATCACAGTAGGTGTTAATCCACCACTCCCCCCCCCAGGTTTTGATAGTTGACAGTGCTGTAGGGTGATGGCGCCGGGGCGCTCTTGATTACAGCGTGACCGTACTGTCCTATGGTGCTTATCTCTCTCTCAGATGTTCTGGATATCTCTGCCATCCACCCAGGTGTTAAATTTCTCGGGCCATCCGAGCCATTTTACTAGAAACTTGCCACGGCGTCTGGCTCTTATTTCCTCTATCTTATAGGGTTTGTCTGGATCTACAATCACCGGCTGCAGCTCCTCCTGATAAAACCCCCCTTTCACAGACTCGCCAGATAAATCCTGAAGTCTGTAAGTCGGTCGGCGTCCTTTTATAGTGAAAATTTCATCTGTGAATGTCTGATGATACCCCTTCCTGAACACCCCTCTATGTTTTAAAATCCTTACTGTGTCGCCTATCTCAAATTTGAATGGTTGCGGGCGGATTTCATCCTTGGTCCTGTACAGCGTCTTGATCACCTCTTTCTCGTTTTCTCTATTCACAGATACTGGGGATCTTTTAATTGACCTGTGATATGCCGAGTTATATGCCCGCACCAGATCGTCTATTTTATCAATATATCTTCGTGAATTAACATCTGTTAAATAGCGCCACATCCGCCCTTTAAACGTTCTGTTAAACCTCTCCACGACGCTGGCTTTAGTTTCGTTATATGTAGAGAAAAGTACAATGTTGTGCTTTTTCAACAACTGTTTAAAGTGACGGTTGTGAAACTCTGTCCCATGGTCAGTCTGCAGCCTAAGTGGCACCCTACCTTCATCCAGTATGCTCTTATATGCCTCGGCTACAACAGGCCCGCTCTTTGATGTTAGACACCGAACCCAGGCATATTTTGAAAATACATCGATGCACATTAATAGATAGCGCACTTTATCGTTTTCTGCAGCATATTCGCTCATGTCCACAAGATCGCACTGATGCTGTCGGTCTATCCCTCCCGCCAACACTCGCCGCCTGGGGAAATTTTTCCTGCTGGGTGCGTGTAAACTGTATGCATCTTGTCCCCATAGATATTTTTTAACATCAGATAATGCAGGATTAGCCCCTACGTCTGATCTAACTGCATTGCGCAGCTTATTAATACCCGATAGACCACCGGGGTGGGATGGATCATGATAAATTCTGTGCATCACCCCCTCCATCGTGTAAAATAATGACTAGTTTCTTTTCAAAGCTCATGTTTTTTATTCCCAATCATCAGCATGGTACCAAGACGGTGTTAATGATTGAATACAGTAGCGTTTAATGAATACAGTGGTGTTTAATGATGGAGAGCTTCACAAATATCAGACAGTGTTATATGATAAAACATACATAATGAAAGAATGAATGAACAAACATCAAAACATATAATGATGGAGAGCTTCACAGATATTTAATGAATACAGTGGCGTTTAATGAAAAAACACAATAACAACGGATAGACTTGGTACAATGCTGTTTTCACACTACCCCTGCTGCCCAGGTGTCCACGAGGACTGACAGATTTTCAATTTCAGCAAAATTCTTGAAGCCCCAGACTTCTTCAGGTTTGATGCGTTTCTCTGAGGTCTTTTGGTTTTGCAGAATAACTTCAGCAGCCCCTGCGATCCTGGCGTTTTCGACAACCATGCCATTCTTGCGCAGGTATGCTGAGAGAGCAGGAATGAAGCGGGCCGACCACAACCTCTCCATAACAAGTCAAAACGACGCTCCATGAATTCTGCAGGGAACCCGTAAAGACACTCGTGGTTTTCCTGGGACAGACAGTCAACCTCGCAGGCCCGGCACCATTTCTCCTGGTCGATCCAGCATTGAGCTAACGCTCTGTACAGCAAATGCGTTACTCCATTCTCCATCATCTTTACAAAGGCCGCTGACTCCTCTTCATCTCTGGGGCGCGGCGTTGATGTTGGGTGAATCCAGCGATACAATTCCTGCTCCGCCTCCAGAGTCATGGGCCCGTCAATCTCTATTTTTAGAAATATGAAATACAACGTTAAACACTATTGACCACACACAAACACACACACACACACACACACACACACACACACACAAACACACACCTGACCCCCGCATAGGTCTGCAGATTCTTACCGTCCTGTCTCACAGGCTCTGGGTCGCACCTTGCTCAGCAGGCGAGAGACACATTTCCTCAGGAAATTCCATGTCATCATAAAGCAAGCATCTCCTAACCCCACTAGCATCTGAGATACCCTCGTCCTCGCTGATTGCATTGTCAATCTTGGCGAACACATCTTGCAGGCCCCACCAGTCAGCCCACTGGAGATATTGTCGCCGGACCACACCGGATAGGGGTGTATGTCCCACTCTGTATGATTACGCCGCGATACGATTTGCTCTCTGTCATCACACACTCTTATCAGAATGAAATCTGACGCGTGCGCATCAAAACGATTGGCGAATACCCTGAATAACTGCTGACTGTCAGGACTGGCCCACTGTATGACATAAGTATCGTTCTCAGCGCCTCGGTGGTTGAGATCGGTACATATCTCAGTGCGAAATATCATCCAGTCCTCCACAGTCATAGCCCGCGACCCTCCATGACCCCACCGCTCCCTGGTACACACATTTTCCCCGAGAAACACGACCCTCCCCTCACTGTATTTAAACTCGTAAACGTACCCTAGCGAGCCCTCGTACAGCCAAACGCGGGGGCCTGCAGCATCGTCAGACACATGCCTTCTACGACGTTTGATTGGCGCGCCAGGAATAATCGCGGGACACGTACCTAGGTCACACGACGCATGCGCGCTGTCACCGTTTCCGTCGACGCGCCCGCCGTTTCCGGCGACACGCCCACCGCCGCATCCGCCCCTGATAACGACGTCACTAGAGATTCCGCTGCTGCCCATGGTTGCGCGAAGTCGAACTTAGATAAAATCATACTGAATGACCCACATACACCTACATTTATACACCGTAACTGACACAACCCATGAGTAACGTCATGACCAATAGGAAAATCGCGCCGCCCGGTGGGTGGGGGGCGTGACGACGATTTTATGGTTTATTATCTTTATGACTGTCATAAATAACGGCCATAAAAAGTGACCCCCCTTAATAGCCCCCGCCGCATAAACCAGTATACACTACTCTCAACTTGTTTGTAATAAATGTTTGTAGTATGTTGCAACACTCTTTACTTCCTGCCGGGGACCTTTATTTCTGTCTTCAGGTTTTCCCTGTGTTGTTCCTTGGCAGCTTTGTTTAATTATCCTTTATCAGTTTCACCTGTCCCTGCTCTGTCCTTTGTCTCGCTCTCCTTGTCACTCTCTCTCTCTCCTGTTCCTTTTTCTTGGCCGAATTGTCTGCTGTCTTTCTAATGTTCTTCCCTGATGTTCTGACGTTCTTACCTCCTGTCTCCTCTGGCGTTATCCTGGCTTCCTTTCCTTTTAAAGTGCTGCAGCTCAGCAGCTAATTATATGTGCAGCAAACTGTTATTCACAGGACACCTTTCCCCTGCCTTTCCCCTATTTGTTCAACAAGCAAAGGACCAGGACCTTGGAAGTTAGACAAGACAGGATTTAGCAGGAAGCTAATGTGGGTTGTTGTTCAGTCTTTGGCTCTTGTGTAACAGCTGCTGTCTGTTATGCCCATGACACAATGCAAGTATTGATTGGATGTATCAGAATAAGGTCTTCATCTATGTAAACAGATACCAAAATGCCAGTACATAAATTTAATACAAATTGTAGAGCACAAAACAAAAGAAAAAAAAATAGAACAAAAAGATCAGCTAAGACAACATAAGTGCAGAAATAGAATCAGATTAGATATGTTGTCTATGACAGACAAAAACAAATCCAATTTAAGTTTGACATTCACTTACACAAATTATTTATTTATTTATATCGATAATTTTTGGCTCTGTTTAAAGTAAGAGAACTTCCCTCTTAGATTCTCTCTCAGCCCTTTCTCACAATGATGGATGGTGTTAGTGAGACACTGTAACAGCCATGATCTACTGCTAAGCAAATGTGTACAGTGTGATGAGTGAGACTAGAACGGAGAGAGTACTGATGTACCATTAACCCCATCTATGTTCCAGCAACTGATTCAGCAGCTAATTCTCTGGACACCAGCCAATGTTTCTCAACAAAGCATTATTATATTACATTATTAGTTCTCCTGGCGACTGTCCCTGTAGCATGATGTGCTAGATCTGGATTCATTTAGACAGATATAATCTAGCTGTTTATCTGGATATAATATCAGATAAACAGCTGTGCCTCTGTTTTGATTTTGTCTTGTGTGTTATTTTTACAGTGAATCAGAAAGTTCTGCCACATTTCTGGTAAGATGTCTAGTACAAAGGAGTTATATTTCAGGTTTAGTGTGCAGATCCCATATTCTGTTTCTATCAGTTGATAGGGAAGGCTGTCAGAAATTCCATTTAAAGCACTTAAATAAAATAAAATTTTTAGTGTCCTCAATAAGCAGGATAGATGGTGTCATAAATTCTCAAATGATGTGTTCTGCTCTCGGCTGTAAATAACAGCAGCGGTAACAACACCTCTACAATATGAACAAGTGTGGACACACCTTTTTATTCAAGTTTGTCCAGACTTTTGACTGGTATATATATTTATGTATAAACTCAACACTTCCACCTGTTCTGTTATTAAATCCTATATAGTACTAATGCCATCCAAAATATTGCTTACATTCACCAATGGATTCTTTGCACAGCAGTTCCTTTGACCTGGCATAGAAGAATGCTGAAACTGAAGCTGCTAAATAGAATTCATCTGCCATTTCAATTCAATTCAATTTATTTGTATAGCGCCAAATCACAATACAAATCATCTCAAGGCACTTTACAAAAACTAAAACTAAAAACCCAACAATTCCCTTATGAGCAAGCACTTGGCGACAGTGGAGAGGAAAACCTCCAGCAGAACCAGGGGGTTCAAGATAGGGGAGCTCAGTGCACCGATGGTCCTCGGGCAGTCTAGGCCTATAGCAGCATAACTAAGCGATGGTTCAGGGTTGCCTGAAGCCAGCCCTAACTATATGCTTTGTCAAAGAGGAAGGTTTTAAGTCTAGCCTTAAAAGTACAGAGAGTGTCTGCCTCCTGAACCCAGGCTGGGAGCTGGTTCCATAGGAGAGGAGCTTGATAGCTAAATGCTCTGCCTCCCAGTCTGCTTTTGGAAACTCTGGGAACCACAAGTAGACCTGCACTCTGAGAGCGAAGTGGTCTATTGGGATAATATGGTACTATGAGGTCTTTAAAGTATGAAGGAGCTTGATTATGAAGGGATTTGTATGTGAGAAGAAGGATTTTAAATTCTATTCTATATTTTACAGGGAGCCAATGAAGAGAAGCCAATATAGGAGTAATATGATCTCGATTGCTAGTTCCTGTCAGGACTCTGGCTGCGGCATTCCGGATTAATTGGAGGCTTTTTATTGAGATATTGGGACATCCAGATAGTATTGAGTTACAATAATCTAGCCTTGAGGTAACAAATACATGGACTAGTTTTTCTGCATCATTTTGAGACAGGATGTTCCTAATTTTGGAAATGTTGCGCAGGTGAATTAATGCAGCTCTAAAGATTTGTTTTATGTGTGAATTAAAGGACATGTCCTGGTCAAAAATAACTCCAAGGTTTTTTACAGTAGTGCTAGAGGCCAGGGTTATGCCATCTAGAGTAGCTATAATTTGAGAAAAGTTATTTCTGAGATTTTTTGGCCCAAATATAATGACTTCTGTTTTCTCCGAGTTTAAAAGTAAAAAGTTACTGGTCATCCAGGCCTTTATGTCAGTTATACAGGCTTGAAGTCTGGTTAACTGGTTTGTGTTAACAGGTTTAATAGTTAGATATAACTGAGTGTCATCTGCATAGCAGTGGTAATTAATAGAGTGCTTCCTAATGACATATCCTAAAGGAAGCATGTACAGGGTGAACAGAATCGGTCCTAGCACGGAGCCTTGTGGAACTCCATAACTAACTTTTGTTCGTGTGGAAGGTTCATCATGGACATGAACAAACTGGAATCGGTCCAATAAATAGGATTGGAACCACTTTAACGCTGTTCCTCTGATACCAATCACATGCTCCAGTCTCTGTAATAAGATGTTGTGGTCAATGGTGTCGAATGCTGCACTAAGGTCTAGGAGGACAAGTATCGAAACAAGTCCATTATCTGAGGCTAAGAGAAGATCGTTGGTAACTTTCAACAGTGCTGTTTCTGTACTATGATGTGCTCTAAATCCTGATTGGAAATCTTCAAATAGTTCATTCCTGTGTAAGTGGTCTGATAGCTGCTTAGCAACAGCTTTTTCTAGGATTTTAGAAATAAATGGCAGGTTGGATATTGGTCTATAATTAGCCAAGACACCTGGATCAAGACTAGGCTTTTTGAGTAAAGGTTTGATTACTGCAGTCTTAAAGGCCTGTGGTACGTAGCCTGATACTAGAGATAAATTTACCAAGTCCAATAAAGATGAGTTCATTAATGGCAGGGTGCCTTTAAGCAGTCTAGTCGGGATGGGGTCTAAGAGACACGTTGATGATTTCGATGAAGCAACTACTGATGTAAATTCAGAGAGATCTATGGGAGAGAAGCAGTCTAAACATAACTGAGGTCCTACAGATGATTCAAGAGCTACTGTAGTAGAAGATTCATTTATTGCAGGTATAGGAAGCATCTGCTGAATTTTATCTCTAATAGTTGTGATTTTATTTGTAAAGAAACTCATAAATTCATCACTGCTGAGAGCTAAGGGAACACTGGGCTCAACAGAGCTGTGACTTTTTGTCAGCCTGGCTACAGTGCTGAAAAGAAACCTGGGATTGTTCTTATTTTCCTCTATTAGTGATGAATAGTATGCAGTTCTGGCTTTACATAGAGCTTTTTTATATGTCAGTAGACTGTTTTTCCAGGCTAGAAAAATTTCCTCTAAGTTCGTGATGCCTGCTTTAAGGTACGAACATGTAAATTATACCATGGGGCTAGTCTTCTCTGATTCACTAACTTCTTTTTCAGAGGGGCTACAGAATCAAGCATTTCACGCAGTGAGGTTACAGCGCTGTCAACAATATGATCAATTTGGTAGGGAGTGGGATTGAAGCAGTTGCCCTCCACTGTGTTTATACATGGCATAGATGTAAATAAAGATGGAATCATTTTCTTAAATTTATTAACAGTGTTGTCGGATAAACATCTGCTGTAGTGGAATTTTCTTCCAAACGCTGCATGATCCATCATTTTAAATTCAAAAGTTATTAAAGAATGATCTGACAAAACAGGATTTGGGGGGAAAACTATTAGATGTTCAATTTCGATGCCATAGGTCAGAACAAGATCAAGGGTGTGATTGAAACAGTGGGTGGGTTTATTAACATTTTGAATGAAACCAATTGAATCTAATATAGAATTAAATGCAATGCTGAGGCTGTTATTTTCAACATCTACATGAATGTTAAAATCTCCCACTATAATAACTTTATCTGATCTAAGCACTAAATCAGACAGGAAGTCAGGGAATTCAGTTAAAAAAAGTATGGGACAGGTGGACGGTACACAGTGACAGGTAGAACTGTTTTTTGTGTTTTCCAATTTGGATGTGAGAGACTAAGAGTGAGGCTCTCAAATGAGTTAAAATTGTTCTGAGGATGAAAGTTTAATAATAAGTTTGAGTGGAAGATTGTAGCTACTCCTCCACCTCGACCTGTGCTTCGAGGAACATGATAATTTTTATGACTGAGGGGGGTTGATTCATTCAGACTGACATATTCATCCTGCTGTAACCAGGTTTCAGTAAGATAAAGTAGATCAATTTGGTGATCAGTTATCAAATCATTTACTAACAAAGATTTAGATGAAAGAGACCTAATATTTAATAGTCCACATTTGAGAGTTCTGTTTTTCTGTTCAATAAGAGGAGTGGTCTTAATTTTTATTAGGTTTTTATGAATAACTCCTCTTCTGTTAACTTCTGATTTATTTGATTTATATGTTCAAGGGGCAGACACAGTCTCTATGTGGTTTGAGGGGGGCGGCGGCTCTAAGGAAACTGCAGAGAGGCGTTTTAGACTGAGTCTCTGCATCCCTGCGTCCCCACCCTGGATTGTCAGGCTTTAGATCAGCTAATAAACTCGGCCAAATTTCTAGAGATGAGAGCTGCACCATTCAAAGTGGGATGGATGCCGTCTCTAGCTACCAGACCGGGTTTTCCCCAGAAAGTGGCCCAATTGTCTATGAAGCCCACATCGTTTGCTGGACACCACCTAGACAGCCAGCGACGGAATGACGACATGCGGCTAAACATGTCATCGCTGGTCAGATTGGGGAGGGGTCCAGAGAAAACTACGGAGTCCGACATTAATTTAGCAAAATTACACACCGACTCAACATTAATTTTAGTGACCTCCGATTGGCGTAATCGGGTGTCGTTGCTGCCGGCAATAATTCACGTCCATTCATTAGAGTGGTTTTTCATCTCTGATGTTAAAATGTTTGCTATGAAAATGGGAAATTAGTTTCAGTTGCATCTAAAATGCTGTTTGCTGTTTCTTTTACTCACAATTAGGCTGTAGTCAGTACATTCAATACAATACACTCACACATACAGCACCCTGTATATGCACAGACAATACTGGATCCCATTTAATAATGAATGTGTAAGTAAAGAAAGGGCTCTGTGGTCAGGGTTCGCTGTAAACTGGGATTACTGTGTAGATCTTGATTTCTTTACTACTAAACTGCAAATGTAGATATGTTTGTTTGTTTTTTAATGCAAAAATACTTAACACATTTACATAAACACAAACTAACATGCCTGGGTTGCAAAAAGCATCATCGCATAGTCCATTTTTTTTTTCCATTTCTTGGCCAGTTATGGTTCTTGTGTGTCTGTGTCATTTGTTCCATCAAAAAAAATTCCTCGACCGTTCAAATCCATTGGTCCTTTGATAGTATTTCCACTCCACCCCAGTTTCTTATTATAGATTTTTTAGCTGCTACTAACAATTTTCACTAGGTATCTATCAGTTTCAGCTATAGTACTGTCAGAAATATTACAGAGATATAAAACCTCAGTGGAACCTTATATCCCAATACTTTATACAGAACATCACAGATTCTTTCCCCCATAGCTCAGTTATTGTTTGACATTTCTAAAAATATGAGTATGGTCCACATCAATGTATCCATCTCTCTCTGTCTCTGCAGCTGTTTTCAATTTCGATGTAATAATGAACCTTATGAGGTTCTTCCAGGCGAACTCCCTCCATGTCCGAGAGCCGGTGATTGTGTGATGGCCCGTCCACATATTTTGCCAATCTACTTCACTAATGTTTATCTTGAGCTCTTTCTCCCATTAGTTTTTTACATTTTCAGTTGAGTTTTTACTATTCTGTACTAATGCTTGATAGAATACTGAAATTATTCTGAGATTACTATCTTCATAAGCTTTGGAAATGGTTTGAATCACACTGCTCTCTTCCCCAGAGGGATCCGCCCGGAGCTCTGTTCTATAATAATCTCTTAATGGTAGGTATCAAAAGAAATCATGTGGCTCCAGATCATATCCGTCTTTTAAATTTTGGAAACTCTCCAGTTGTCGTCTTTTCTCTGGAACATGCCCGGCTCTCATTCCTTTTTTTGTGCAGTATTTATATTTTTGGTCATTTTAATCTGGTTTAAAATTGAAGTCATATGCTATCCATTTCAGTATTGATACTTTTTCCTGCAGTTTATGGGTTTTAAGTATTTTAAACCATACATTTAATGTATGCTTTGTTATCTTTTGTTGCCATACTATTTTTAATTTTTTCTAAAGTCTCTTTGTCTCCCACCACCCATTCATCCATCCACCTTCTTCCACTTGTCCGGGGCCGGGTCATGGGGACAGTAGCCTAAGCAGGGATGCCCAGACTTCCTTTTCCCTGGACACTTCCTCCAGCTCCAGGACACTGAGGCGTTCCCAGGCCAGCTGAGTGATGTGGGATTTTACGACAGAGCAAATGGTCACTGACTTAAACCAATGTGGGGGTTGAATGTTTGCTTGACCCTTTCATGGTATGTGGTTCTGTCTGTTTTATTGTTTTAGTGTTTTAGGGTAGAAGGTTGTAAATAACTGCCAACAATTTGTTTCTTTGATGGTAAGAAGACTGAAGATAGTACCTGAACAAACATGTGGAGTCTGTTCAAGATTAGTCCACCCCTTTCTTACCAAAATGTATATAAACTGGTCTTTTAACCCAAACGGGAGAGGACTTCTGCAAGGACGTCCTCTCCGGGCCCGTGATTAAACCTGAGATGATTCATCACACTTGTGGTTGTTTTCTGAGAATTAGCAACTCTCAAACTTAAAGAAATTTCTACCACAATTTGGCGACGAGGATGGGATGGACATGCCACTGACTGTTGCCTGTTCTAGACCGAAGGAAACCACCGGTGGTAAAAGTTAAACACAGGGAAAATTCCGCTCCGACAAATGGAGGACCTGGATCCCGCCTGAGGTCAGAACGGGTGGCGGACAGTGGATGCTCCATTCATTTACTGAGTGAGTACAGTGTTATGAATCATTTCTTCTGTATGTTTTTTGGTATGTTTTTGGTCTGCGTTAAAGAAAAACCCTAGGTGTGTGTTTGGTAATCACGTGATCGTTGTAATCCCTCCTGGTAATGAGACCAGTGTGTCTGCGGGACAGACGCCAGATGATGAAAAAATAATCCTAAAAAACAAAAACCAAAAAAGAATAAAAAAACAAGAAACAACGAGAAAACCCCACTGGCTGAGGATTACAAACGTAAGTCTTCCTTCGGGAAGCCATATGGTTTATTAAGGAAACGACCCGTACGTGGCAAACATGAAAAAATGAAGACAGTACTGACGAAGTAAGCTATGATTGTTAATGGAAAACGATATTGTTGTTTATGAAAAGTAAGCTGTTATTGTTAATGTTGTTACTGAGAAGTAAGTAATGAGGAGTAAGCTATTATTGTTTCTGAGGAGTGAGGGTATTATTGTCTATTATTCTTAGAAATCATCCCATAAAATAAATTGGGCGTGTGAATGTGGTGATAATTTTATAAGCTTTGTGGTGACTCCTTCAGTGTCTTGTATGCACAATGTGTGTACAGTAAGGGTACGTTGCTCGGAACGAAAGTGTCATACAAACTACCTGGCTGAAGACAGTTACCCAAAGTTAGTGTTTGTCTGATAAGATCCGACCATACGATGAGATGGGAAGATCAGAGTGAATGAGAATTTATTGTGTGTGTGTTATAAGCCCAATGAAAGTGTAAGCACCAGTCCCAGTGAGTCTAGGAACATGGGGAATAATCCGGGGAAATTAGAAATCCTACCTGACCCTCTGACAGGCCCTGCTAAAATAATGACAGAGAAATGGGGTAAATGTGCAGTTGAGGAGATTCCACTATGGCATGCCATTACTGAAGGGGTGTTTCCATTGCAAGGCACACTTAGCACAGACTGTTTGAAGCGGTGTAGAATATTGTTGGAAGAAAGAGAAGCGGAAGTGACAAAGAAAAGAAAAGGGAAGAAAATAAATTGGCACTCTTTCCAGAAATGGGAAAGGGAGGCAGAGGTGAAAGAAAAGAAATCCACTGCAGGGTTGATGGTAAACTTAGCAAAGTCTGATGGTGAGGAAGTTAAAAAGGGAAAACAGAAACGTAGAGTAAGAAAGGGTAACCTGCCTCCTCCATATGCTGTCGCTATGCCCGTGGGGGGTCCAGCAGCAGCACAGCCTATCAGAGCCCAGGTGGCTGCAGCAGCAAGTGCCCAGTCACAGGGAAGCTCAGACGAAGGACAAGAAAGTGAATCTGAGCAACTCTATCCTGACCTGTCTTCTCTTTACATAACCCCTCAACCAACGAAAACCCAGACTGAGAAAAAAACTCAAATTTCACCTGATCCTTTGAGCAGAACAAAGTCTCCCCTAGCAGCTACGTTTGACTACTGGCTGAGGAGCCAGACCAACAAAGGGGAAATACACCAGATGCCCATGATGACGTTCCCTAACCCTCAGCCTATGCCACAAGACGCACAGGCACAGGCCAACTGGAATCCAGAAGTGCTCGTCTACAGACCATGGCAGCCAGATGAACTGAAGGAGGTTGCGGATGAACTACCGGACCCCCAAAAAACTGGCGGTGAGAAATGGGTAACAGCAATGCAGCAATTACTCACTATGTATAACCCTACGTTACAGGAAGTAGAAGCTGTGTGTCGCAGGTTTTTCAAACTCCGGTGGGCAAACATCAGACCCACAACATGGTCAACCACGGCAACAGTGGGGTCCCAACAGTTCACCACCATGATGGACACCCTGTATGATGCTGTACGAACTGCGTTTCCTTTGAGAGTCTGCTGGCCTGAGATTCACAATACCAGACAAAAAGAGGGGGAGTCAGCAGCTGATTATCGCACCCGCATGGAAACGGTATTCGCTGCGCATTCAGGAATCGACCCAGGTAATGCGGCATACACCCACCTGTTGAAAACTGCATTAGTAAATGGTCTTTATCCTGGCTTAAGGAGCTGCGTGATGACATCATGTGTAGGCTGGGAAACAGAGACTTTGCCAAATGTATGGACACATGTCTTACACGCAGAAAGGAACCGAGTGGAGGCTCACATGAACCAGGTAAAGACTCTCCAAACTGCTCAGTTGATGTATTACCAACAGGGAACGCAAACCCTCAGAAGGGGCCTGAGGCCACGACACTACACTCCAAAAGGCCGAAAATTTCTGCAGGATCAGCGTCAAAGAGGACAGCCTAACACAGAAGTACGGTGTTACACTTGTGACGGATATGGACACATATCCCGTAACTGTCCTACAAACAGGAGGAGGACTTCACAGGACACACAAGTGCAAGAGAAACCCTGGCCACATGCTCCGCCCCAGGGACTTGCTGTGCATTCACCAGGGTTCCAGGCTCCTCAAGCATAGGAGGCAGGGGAGGCAGGTCAGAACATCGCACTACACGGAGACACACATACAGTTCTACAGCCACACACTAATAGATCAGCTGTTACATACCATCAATACATACAACTAACATCAGACTCAAAAACACCACCTAGATTAACTCTTAAGATACAAGGAGTGAATGTAACATTCTTAGTAGATTCAGGAGCAGAGATTTCTGTCATTCAATCTAAATTGCTCCCAAATGCACAGAAAACAACACAATACCTTAAGACAATAGGAGCATCAGGCATTCCTGGTTTTGAACCACTATCAGAGCCACTTACAGTATGTTTTGGTGATTACAGAGGTGACCATGTGTTCCTTTTGTCAGATGTATGTCCTGTAAATTTAATGGGCAGAGACCTCATGTGTGCACTAAGGGTTGATGTTAAATGTGAGCCCACAGGCATTAACATAACTTGTGCAACAGCCGGTCTCTATCCCTTCTCTTTGTCACAACCTGCCTGTTATTACTCATGGGATCTCATACAGTTCCCTGACATAGATGACTTATATTCAATGGTGCCACAGATAACACAGGCACCTGCAATCCTACAATGTATTTCTCATGTTTCGGCGGAAAACAGAGATATCACATATGAAGAAGCTTGGACTACAACTGACAAAGACACACTGGAAATAACCTCAGTATTAATTGGACACAACTGTGCAGCAGCTGTAGTAAGCCTCTCTAAGTCACAATTAGCTGTGTTTACAGAAAGGGGGTTTGTCCCACACATTGCATTGACAAAGCAACCATATCAGTCCTGGGAAGATATAGGTTCGTGGGTTAAAACAGCCCTAGAGGCTACAGACTGGCAGCCAGAGTGTGATGGTAGATTACATTGCAAATCATTGAACATTACATCCTGCTCCTTACATATCCTAGTACCAGTTATACGATCTATTCATAGGTTGTATTCACAGCATAACGAACCGTTACTCCTTATGCCTCTGACGGCTGATGAGGAAGCATTACTTTCAACAGTACCTAGCAAATTGTGGGCTACAAGTAAGTTTGATTTTGGGGAAATAAAAGGTGCAACTCCTGTTGTTGTACAGCCAAAGTCTAATTTTAGGCCTTGTAAAAAACAGTATACACTGAGTCCTGAAGCTGTTGAAGGCATTGCTCCTGTCATTCAGTCACTGATAGATAAAGGTGCTATTGTGGAATGTCCTCAGTCACCCTGCAACACCCCAATCTTGCCTGTAAAGAAACCAAATGGTAGTTGGAGGCCGGTTCAGGACCTCAGAGCCGTGAATGCAGCTGTTCACCAAGTGGCTCCTACAGTACCAAACGTAATAACACTAGTGTCTCAAATTCCGGGGGATACTCGTTGGTATTCTGTTATTGATTTAGCAAATGCATATTTTAGCATTCCTGTTCATCCTGACTCACAGTTCTGGTTTGCATTCACTTTCAATGGTAAACGTTACACATGGACTCGCATGCCCCAAGGGTTTTCTTCAAGTCCTACTCTGTTCACAGTGGCAGTGGCTGAAAACCTCTCACATTGGGAGAGTCCATGTGGTAGCACACTAGTTCAGTATGTTGATGATTTGTTAATATGTTCCCCAACAAAGCTAGCATGCCAAACAGACACAGTGTCTCTACTAAGTTTTCTGGCAGAAAACGGCCACAAGGTTTCAAAAGACAAATTACAACTTGTCTCACAATCTGTGCGCTATCTTGGCCATATTTTAACTCCGGAGGGTCGCAAATTGGGTCCTGAACGCATCCAAGCAATTCTGGATGTACCAAAACCGCGAAATAAAAAACAAATGATGTCATTTTTAGGATTAGCAGGCTATTGCCGTCCATGGATTCGTAACTATGCGGAGATCTCCCAACCCCTTAATGACATCACACATGGGGGAAAACATTTGGCCATGACTGACGATTTGACTTGGACTTTGACTGCAGAGACTGCTTTCACAGAACTAAAACAGGCCTTGTCAAGCACACCCTGTCTAGGACTTCCAGACCACACTAAACCATTTAATTTATTTGTATCTGAACGAAATGGCTTCATGTCTGCTGTCCTCACCCAGCAACATGGTGACAAGCAACGACCCATAGGTTATTATTCAAAATATCTTTCTATAACAGAGAGAGGTATGGTACCATGTTTGAGAGCAGTAGCAGCTACTACTGAAGCTGTCTTAGCTACAACTGATATTGTTGCCATGAGTCCTCTTACAGTACATGTCCCCCATGCAGTCCACTCTCTCATTCTGCAAGCAAAAACAGCTCATCTTACACCAGCTAGACAGATGCACTGGCAGAATATTTTATTAACAATGTCACATGTTACTCTCAAACGCTGCACTGTTCTTAACCCTTCAACCTTGCTCCCTACAGCTGAAGACGGAGAGCCTCATTCATGCTTAGAGCTTGTAGAAGCTACAGCTAATCCACGTGATGATTTATTTGACACACCTTTGGTTAATGCTGAAGCTGTATTCTTTGTTGATGGGTCTTCAATGAGGAACCCATCAAATGGGGCACCATGTGTGGCTTATGCAGTCTGTACTGAATATGATATAATTGAAAGTGCTAGATTGCCCTCTCACTTATCAGCTCAGGCTGCAGAGTTGTTTGCCCTAACCAGAGCTTTCATTTTGGGTACCGGAAAACGCATCACAGTCTACACTGACTCTCAATATGCATTTAATGTTTGTCACAACTTCCATGCTTTGTGGAAGAACAGAGGTTTCCTCACCTCAACGGGTAAACCTATTGCTCACAGAATTCTCATTATTAATCTTCTGAATGCCTTATTGCTCCCTACTTCAGTAGCAGTGTGTAAATGCCAGGCCCACACTGGTGCTACTGATCACATCTCGCAGGGGAATGCAACTGCGGATGGAGCAGCTAAGGCAGCAGCAAATTCACCTGTCTCCCCAATTCTACAGATGCCCCTGTCTATTCAGGAAAATGTTTTTTCCCTTGATGATGTCTCCTTATTACAGACAGGAGCTGATGTGGGTGAGCAAACTGCCTGGAAAAGAAAAGGGTGCACACAACTTCCCTCGGGTATCTGGGTTAGCCCTACTGGGCTCCCGGTGCTCCCTAGATCCATATTTCCCTTCTTGGCAAAATTGACTCATGGGCCTGACCATGCGTCAAAAGGAGGGATGGTGGATATTGTAAATAGATTTTGGTATGCACCAGGATTTTCAGTGTTTGCTGAAAATTTTTGTAAAAAATGTGTGATTTGTGCTACTAACAATATAGGTAAAAGTTTAGAAGTAACTATGTCTGCGCATCCAAAACCAGAAGGCCCAACACTTAATGATGGATTTTATTGAACTCACTCCATGCAATGGCTACAAATATTGCTTAGTAATATTGGATATGTTTTCAAAATGGATTGAGTGTTTTCCATGCAGAAATGCTACTGCTGTTTCAGTGGCAAAGGCATTACTGAAAGAAATCATTCCACGATGGGGACTCCCTTCCAAACTAAGTAGTGATAATGGGTCACATTTTGTAAATAATGTGATACAGAGTCTGTCAGTAAGTCTTCAGATTAATTTGAAGACACACTGTGCATACCATCCATCTAGTGGTGGTGCAGTTGAGAGAGCTAATCAGACACTGAAAACCAAACTTACAAAATTAATGGCTGAAACACAATTGTCATGGGTAAAAGTCTTACCTTTTGCGCTAATGTTTATGAGAGGCCGCCCACATAAAACAACTGGGCTCTCTCCTTATGAGATACTCACTGGACGACCCATGCGAATGACAAATACGCCTTTCCCCCAGAATAAGTTAACTTTAACAGGAATGGATGATGAGATGTTACAATACTGTTGTGCACTTAACCAGACTCTCAAGCTCATTTTCCCTAAGGTAAAAGCTGCCCTTCCTGAGCCTGTGGTAGGACAACTCCATGCCATCCAGCCAGGAGACTGGATAGTGGTTAAAGACCTTAGGAGGAAGCATTGGAACCAGCCCCGTTGGACAGGACCATACCAGGTGCTACTGACGACCCCAACGGCTGTCCGGATTGCAGAGAAGGATACGTGGATTCATGCATCCCACTGTAAACCCTTCCCACAGGGTGCCACCGATGAGACGACGACGAGGAGCTGAGAAGATGCACAGACTGTGGGTGCTGTTAGCAGTTGTCATCACTGGAGTGATCACCACTGCAGCCATAATTCAGACTGCATTCAGAACAGACGAAACCACGAAAGGAAGAACCAAAGACATGTCATCCAGACTCCCAGAAGATGACATCTTACAGGCAAACAAAGAACTCTTAATAAGACGCAAAAGACAGTTGTTCGAACAGTCCGAGTGGAAACCTTGGGGGTTTGACGCAGAGGAAGTGCTATCTCAACCCGCTGTTCATGTTAATAGTTGGTATTCCTACATTCAGTGGCATAAAAACAACCTTTACGGACCGTATTCTAACATTCTAGCTATTCAGGGTCCTCCTGAAAGTTGGCATTCTCTTTTTAAATTAGAAACACAGCATTGCCCTTGTTTGGACCCTGTTATTAGTTTAGTACAGTCTTTTACAAAATATACATCTGTAAGCGAACACAGCAGGCAATACTGTAAATATTCCCATCGAATGTGGTATGGTGCAACCGCAGATGCATATGGACATACACAGGAACAGAAATCTATTTATTTATCATGTGTAGATTGGTTTTGTGATCACATGTTGCCTGCACCATTTCCATTGAATTCTACTATAGCTGACCCTGTGGAAGTACCTTTGCAACCCACAAATATTTCACATTCGGTGTGTTTGTGTTCAAATGGCACAGGGCAGTTTATGGGAATATCACAATGTACAAACCCTGTTGCAGGTCTTACAAGTCGAACAATCATGACTGCACATGGGACTGAGCACCAGCCAGCTTCTGGTTCAGTTAATATCACTTTCAAAGATGGACAGACAATATTAGTAAATGATTACCTTCATGCTCCTGCATATATGGGTATACCACCTATTGGAAATTTTTATTGGCTTTGTGGGAACAGAGCATTTCTTTTCCTACCGTCAGGATGGTCAGGGTGTTGCTATTTTGTTAATCTTACAATTGTTAACTTAGCCTTAGTTCCTGTTAATTTAATGCATAGTGTAAACCACATTGAGAAGCGAGAGATAGCAAAATTCTCAACCCTTGAAGCTTTCCATTGGCGTATTTCTTTAGGTGAAAAATGGGGAATTGGGTTGTTACCTTGGTACGGTGTAACATTCTTAGCCGATCACATTGACAATATTACCTATTCAATGTCTGCATTTGCCAATGAGACTATAAAAGGGTTTTATTTACTTCAAGCAAATGACAAATCTCATAGACTAACATTATTAAAACATGAAATGGCTTTAGACTATCTTTTAGCCAAAACTGGAGGCCTGTGTTTAACTTTAAATTTGACAGGAGATGCTTGCGTCACTCTCATTCCTGACAATTCTGATAATATGACAAATGTTATAGCAACATTACAACGGATTCGGGACGCTTTTGGGCCATCCGAATCTTCGGGTTTCAGTTTTAGAAATTGGTTATCAGATAAGTTTGGTCCTTGGGGTGCTGGAATTGTGCAAATTTTAATCCCTGTAGTTATTATGTTTAGTATGCTCCTGTGTTTTTGTACATGTGCACTCACTTGCATGCGGGCCCTGATGTATAAATGGTTAGGAGGAGTACTTGGAGGAGAATACACTTCACTTTATGTTAGCTTACCAACTGAATCGACAAATACTGCTGAAATACAGTTAAATGATTGGGCCCCGGGAAACCCATACACTGACAGTGATCTAGATATAGAAAAACCCTGACTAATGATGTAACATTTTGTTAATGTCTTGTCTTGAATGTGTTGACACTTTGTGTCAAAAGGGGGGAATGTGGGATTTTACGACAGAGCAAATGGTCACTGACTTAAACCAATGTGGGGGTTGAATGTTTGCTTGACCCTTTCATGGTATGTGGTTCTGTCTGTTTTATTGTTTTAGTGTTTTAGGGTAGAAGGTTGTAAATAACTGCCAACAATTTGTTTCTTTGATGGTAAGAAGACTGAAGATAGTACCTGAACAAACATGTGGAGTCTGTTCAAGATTAGTCCACCCCTTTCTTACCAAAATGTATATAAACTGGTCTTTTAACCCAAACGGGAGAGGACTTCTGCAAGGACATCCTCTCCGGGCCCGTGATTAAACCTGAGATGATTCATCACACTTGTGGTTGTTTTCTGAGAATTAGCAACTCTCAAACTTAAAGAAATTTCTACCACAGTGACATAGTCCCTCCAGCATGTCCTGGGTCTTCCCTGGGGCCTGCTTCCGGTGGGACATGCCCGGAACACCTCCACATCTGGTACAGATGCTCAAGCCACCTCAGCTGGCTCCTCTCGATGTAGAGGAACAGCCGCTCTACTCCGAGCACCGGTTCATAGAGATAGGTTGAGGAGTTTGGTCACCCGGGAGATATTGGTTGTTCCAATATTCCTCTCTCAATATCCTTCCACTTCCTACTATAGCCTGGTTTACACCAGCATTAAAAATATCTATATCTGTATAATAATACTTTTTTAACCTTGGTAATGCCAGGCCACCTTTGGACAGCCAGAGAGTTTCGTACCTCACTCTGGGTCTGGGGAAGCTAGCCAGGTGCACACAGGTAAGCAATGGAGCACGAGAACCTGAAGAGACAGGCAGGACAGGAAAGTAACCGCTCCGAGAAAACATGAACATGAACAATGTTACGGTTCTCTACTACAGAGGTAAGCGGACAAACTGGTGAGGAGGAGAGAAGAACCAAGGCTTTTATTGAAGTACGTGGATGGCTGTCAACAGGTGCAGCTCATCACCAGCTCCGCTCATTGGGAATTTACACACAGGGAAAACAGTATAACACACACGAGGTAAAAGAAGAGAGAGACACAAGGCATCTGGGAGGGCTGGTACTGCTGCCTCATGACAGAACTTAATATCTATCTTTTTCTCATGTCCTTACTGACTTTGACGAGCTGTATAGTTCTGCATAAGGAATGAGGAAGACGGAGACATTACTAGACGAGGAATAATTTGTACTTTGATTTCTATTGATATATTGTCAACTCTGTCAGATGGAATTCATGTTAATTCTTTTTAAAAAATGTCTGTTCTGTTCCTTCAAGAATATTTGTCCATTAAACCAATACATTTTCAAAATTAATTTGTAGTTTTTATGTTTCTAAATATAACTGTTATTTATGAAGGTTAAAAATAAAATTGTTTGACCTACACAGTCTCAACTCCATTCAATAAACACAGATGTTTCTTATTTTAAAAATGCAATTTGATTTGTTTAAAAACATGTTTGTATAATTTATGTAACAATGAAACTGAAATGACCCAAAGTATTTGTGGGAAATTAATTCAAAATAATTTTATAGACAATTTAAAGTGTATGACAGTATTGACAACATCCAAGTGCTGATCCAACAAACATGCAATTTATTAAGAAAAAATACAGCCAGGAGGTTGTACCAAAGCATGATTGGATAGCCAAAACCCTATTTAACACACATTTCGTAGATGTTGAATATAATCAAAAAACTTTTTTTTTTAAACTAAAAGCCTGTTTTACCCCTATTCTCACACACACACACACTTATTTATATATATATATATATATATATATATATATATATACATATATACTAGCAATAGACAATATCCGAAAAGATCTCAGAAGCCCGACGCACACCAAATTCCTCAATCATCCTGCTCTCTCCCATGTCTACTAAATTAAGGAATAAGCAGGGTTAGGGAAGTCAAATCGGCAAGTGCATTAAATTTGATTATTGCCTTTGCCTCTGATGCTGTATTATTGCTTTGGGATCCCCAGAGAAGGGCTGTCTACACCAAAGGTGGAACTCAGAAACTCAGGTTGGTGAAATTGGCTGTAAGGAAGCCATGGGAGCAGATGAGGGCAAGGTAAATGCAGGTCTAGGAAGATACAGGGGACTTGGAGGAGTTCAGCTTTAATAAGAGCGTCTGGCTTTGTCAGAGATGGAGGAAGAGAGGCACATACATCGGGTGAGAGAAACTGAAGACAAATAGGTTGCAAGGCAGGGAGAAACTTTACCTGTGAGCATGCACTGAATCAGCAGCATTGAGAAGAAAATAATTTCAAGATATATATAATAACAACCAGGACTGTTTTTAATGTCAAAGGGGAAATAAGGTAGCATGGCTGTTCTTCAATATGAGGAGAGGATCATAATCACTCTGAATTTGATATAACAGCACAGTATGAATCATAATCAATCATAATACAGTGTGGCAGGGTAGTGGCCTATTAGTTGTCTTAGTAATTGAAGCCAGGTCAGGCTGCTGGGCTGTAGCTGCAGTCTGTGGAGACTTTAACACCCACTTTTATATGTCTGATAAGGAGCCGGAAGCCTCCTTAACTCTATCAAGATTGATTGTGTCGATGATGCCAGGAAGCAGTGCCATTTTAATACATATATTACTACAAAACTACAAAAGGGAAATATCCCTCAAAACCATTCTTAAACACTTCATGGAAATGGATAAAAGCATGCGTGCAACAGACATATGTTTACCATTTACCAATCCTTCATGTCCTGAAGTTAACTAGGGTTAAGATGATGTACTATTTTGTTGCATTCCTGGATCTCAGCATTTAACTTATTTTCAACAGGGCTGATGACAAAAGGTACAGAAATGTTGTGAAATGAGTTGTGTTTGCCTTTATTTGGTTAGCACAGCAAATATGAAGAGGGTTTTTTGATTACAACATGCAAAATCTGTTTTGAGTATTGTTTTAGAATAGATTTTTAACTGTCCTTCAAAGTTAATGGAAAGAACATAGTCAAAGCAAGCAAATGGTAAAATCAGTGCTTCACTTAATATAAAAATGTAGCACCCATTTATTCTAAATGCCAATGCATAACCAACTAAGCCAAAATCACCACCAGCAATCCATAAATCAGTCAACCAAATAACCACACAAAGGCAATCAATCAAAAATTATTCAATCAAAAACTAATCATAGCAATTCAGAGCTAAACAATAATCACTATAAACAGTCAGCAATCACTGAATATTTAAAGTAGAAAACAAAAGTAGGCTAAATATGTCAAAGCATTCAATCACATACACATTAGAAATATCAGACAGCGATAAATAAATAAAACATGTAAAAGAACTTGAATCAGAGTAATGATGAATCTAAATATGAAAATGCTCTGCTCTGCAGCAGATGTTCTCTCTCCTGCCCCTGTGTATGTGTGTGTGCACATGTCACAGCTGAGACTGCGACTCAACAGGCAACTCCATCACAAACGGGAAATTGGGTACAAAAATAAAAGTCCATACCAGAAACAGAAAATCCACTTCATGACATTCTGTCTTGAATGGTAGCAGTTGACTAGCCACTTTTCCTAGCTGTCTTTCCTTGTGAATAGTGTGACTGAAATAATTTTGATCTCTTGTTTTTCCATGCAGTTGCTCTTAGACAACTGACCATGGTCTCAGCATTCTCCTCCTGGTTCCTCTCTCCAAGTTTCCTGGATTCCTGTAAGCTGCAAATACCACTTCCCTTGTTCAATGTGTGGTCGGTACCAACGTCTGCTTCCTAACAGTAATCTTGTGCTTTTGGTTCCTGTTCTCCAAATAAACCTACTCACCAGATTCTTCGAGCCTCTTGGAAAAGCACTCACCTGTTCCACAGATCCACTGTTTCCAGGCTTTTGCAAACTCACCTGTCCTGTCCAGAGTCAGAAGGACTGAGCCAGCTCCGGTGATCCAACCATTCACCTCTGCTAGCTGCAAAGACTTTATAAGAGACTTTAAATTTTATTACTCACTATTCACTCTGACCTTTACTCTCTCTGTAAATAAAGACTTCTTTTACGTGCAATCTTGGGTCCAGTTCTGACTTTAACACAAATCGTGACAAGGGATTGGTGCAATGAGTAAGTGTTGCCTCCTTAGAGGGGTGGTAGTGTGAAAACAAGAATTACCTAGTTTTGATTTGGTTGCTAAATGTCTTATTTAAAAGCACAAAACTGCATAATTCATAATTCACTACTCCTTGACCAAATTTCTAACTTTAAAAATTTACCTGTTATAATATTGCTTTTGTGTTAAAGGTGATAATCTGTACTTAATCTGTCAAGTCCCCATATTATGAAACTCTGCCATGGCAAACTTGTTGATGCTGACATTTTTTTTTTCAAGCAATGAAGGTGACGCTGTAGTCATCAATATCATTCCCTAAACCACAGGTACCATGCAGTCCACCTCCCACAACACAACCGCAAGGCAAGTTTATTTATATAGCACAATTCATACACAGAGTAATTCAAAGTGCTTTACAGAAATAATAGACAAGTTAAAAGTGTGAGGGAAATTTACACCTTGACAGACATCATGTCTGCGTGGAGGTAAAAAGTACATATGCAAAAATCAAAATAGGAAACAGCAACTAGTAAAATAATGAACTTGAAATGGAATTAAAGGAGAATGAGTGCAGAAAAAATACTTTAGATAAAACACTTTCAGTTTCCATATGCAACTTTTTTTTTCATTTTTTTTAATAATGTGTACTCACTCAAGTAGAGTAGTGTACACTAGAGAGGAACTGTTGGCCCTGTCAAAGATTGGACACGGAGTAATCCCGACTATGCTGAGGAGACTGTTTTGTGGATGTAGAGCTGGGGCTAAGCTAAAGGCTAAGAGGAACAACAGAAGGTGGAGATACAAGACTTTTCTGCCCTCTGTGCTTATGGGGAATGTTAACTCACTGCATAACAAGTGTGACGAGCTGGAGGCGCTTGTGAGGAGCCAGAGGCTGTACCAGGCGTGCAGTTTGATATGTCTTTCTCAGTCCTGGCTGAACGACAACATACCAGACTCGTGTGTATATTCCTGGCTTCACAGCTGTACGAGCGGACAGAGACCGTGTTAGAACATGGACAAGCGGATGGACGAAAGGTGGTGGGGGGGGGTTATCCTACTTTTCAATCAGAAATGGGTTAACCCTTGAAATGTGACTGTGAAAGAGAAGGTCTGCTATCCAGACATTGAACTGGTCTCAGTTGGTTTCCACCCATACTATGTGCCAAGGGAGTTTACATACATAGTCGCCATTGTTGTTTACATTTGTGGTTGTTTTACACAGAATGAGTTATAAAAGTGGAGATAGGTCTTACTTTTGTTTGGTTTCATAGTAACAGGTGGTCAAAGGGTCACTTAAATGTGTTGGGCTAAAGAATGCATGGTATTGGGGTTTTAGTGTTTTAGTGCCATTAGATGCCTGAAGTTAGATAACAGCTGTGAAAACCTTTGGGGTCTATTTAAGCTGAGTCCACCCCTCAGCTATATGTTCCTGAAATTGTAGGGGAGAAGCAGAGAATGCTGTAGAAGTCTTCTCTCCATGCGCATGAATTAAATTGAGACGATTCATCACACGTGTTTGTTCTTGAGAATTTGAAATACTCACAACTTACAGAAATTTCCATGACACATTCCACCGAAGGCAGTGCCTGCATAGGCGTGTGACATCATACATGATGCTGTTTCTAGGATATAGACTCAGCACCCTGATGCATTCATTCATTGTGACAGAAGAGGAGTTATTCATAAAAACTTAATAAAAATTAAGACCACTCCTCTTATTGAACAGAAAAACAGAACTGTCAAATGTGGATTATTAAATATTAGGTCCCTTTCTTCTAAATCTCTGTTAGTAAATGATTTGATAACTGATCACCAAATTGACCTACTTTATCTTACTGAAACCTGGTTACAGCAGGATGAATATGTCAGTCTGAATGAATCAACCCCCCTCAGTCATAAAAATTATCATGTTCCTCGAAGCACAGGTCGAGGTGGAGGAGTAGCTGCAATCTTCCAGTCAAACTTATTATTAAACTTTCATCCTCAGAACAGTTATAACTCATTTGAGAGCCTCACTCTTAGTTTCTCACATACAAACTGGAAAACACAAAAACCAGTTCTACTTGTCATTTTGTACCGTCCACCTGTTCCTTACTCAGAGTTTTTAACTGAATTCCCTGACTTCCTGTCTGATTTAGTGCTTAAATCAGATAAAGTCATTATAGTGGGAGATTTTAACATTCATGTAGATGTTGAAAATAACAGCCTCAGCATTGCATTTAATTCTATATTAGATTCAATTGGTTTCATTCAAAACGTTAATAAACCCACCCACTGTTTTAATCACACCCTTGATCTTGTTCTGACCTATGGCATCGAAATTGAACATCTAATAATTTTCCCCCCAAATCCTGTTTTGTCAGATCATTCTTTAATAACTTTCGAATTTAAAATGATGGATCATGCAGCGTCTGGAAGAAAATTCCACTACAGCAGATGTTTATCCGACAACGCTGTTAATAAATTTAAGAAAATGATTCCATCTTTATTTGCATCTATGCCAAGTATAAACATAGTGGAGGGCAGCTGCCTCAATCCCACTCCCTACCAAATTGATCATGTTGTTGACAGCGCTGTAACCTCACTGCGTGAAACGCTTGATTCTGTAGCCCCTCTGAAAAAGAAGTTAGTGATTCAGAGAAGACTAGCCCCATGGTATAATTTACATATTCGTACCTTAAAGCAGGCATCACGAAGGCTGGAAAGGAAGTGGCGTTCCACAAACTTAGAGGAAATTTTTCTAGCCTGGAAAAACAGTCTACTAACATATAAAAAAGCTCTCCGTAAATTGTGGTAGAAATTTCTTTAAGTTTGAGAGTTGCTAATTCTCAGAAAACAACCACAAGTGTGATGAATCATCTCAGGTTTAATCACAGGCCCGGAGAGGACGTCCTTGCAGAAGTCCTCTCCCGTCTGTGTTAAAAGACCAGTTTATATACATTTTGACAAGAAAGGGGTGGACTAATCTTGAACAGACTCCACGTTTGTTCAGGTACTATCTTCAGTCTTCTTACCATCAAAGAAACAAATTGTTGGCAGTTATTTACAACCCTCTACCCTAAAATACTAAACCAATAAAACAGACAGAACCACATACCATGAAAGGGTCAAGCAAACATTCAGCCCCCACATTGGTTTAAGTTAGTGACCATTTGCTCTGTTGTAAAATCCTCACATTCCCCCCTTTTGACACAAAGTGTCAACACAATTATAATTACCAATCAGAGGAAAAAAACACATTACATTACATTATTAGTCAGGGTATTTCTATAGCACTGTCATCATATGGGTTTCCTGAGGTCCAATCATTCAATTGTATTTCATCAGTCTTTGTTGATTCAGTTATAGGATATGTGTCCATGTCCTTTAAAGTGTGAAACTGTTCTCTTTGAAGCTGATTCTGCCCAAATCCTTGATTCCTCTAACGTCTCCTTGTGTTGTTCTGTCGAGATCGCAGGCTCCTTCTGCGAGGTTGTGTAGTTTCCTGCTGGTGAGCGGAGAATTTTATTCCTTTACCCGGTCCATGTCTGACTCCTCTCGGTTCCTTTCTGCGTGTAAGACATGTGTCCTACATACATTTGGCAAAGTCTCAGTTTCCCAGCTGACACATGCCATCATGACGCAGCTCCTTGGGCCAGGTTGAGACATTTATTAATGCAGTTTTCCACAGGTGACTGTATGCCGCATTATCCGGAGTGTGCAGCGAATACAGTTACCATGCGGGTGCAATAATCAGCTGGTGACTCACCCCCCTTTTGTCTAGTATCATGAATCTCAAACCAGCAGACTCTGAGAGGAACTGCAGTCCGCACAGCTTCATCCAAGGTGTCCATCGTAGTGGTGAATTGTTGTGATCCCACTGGTGCCGTGTTGTGGGTCTGATGTGTCCCCATCGGAGTTTGACGAACCTTCAAAACATAACTTCTACTTTCTCACCCTACATTTCTATTTTACCTTTTGCTCTGTCGTAAAATCCTCACAAAAGCCAGAACTGCATACTATTCATCACTAATAGAGGAAAATAAGAACAATCCCAGGTTTCTTTTCAGCACTGTAGCCAGGCTGACAAAAAGTCACAGCTCCGTTGAGCCCAGTGTTCCCTTAGCTCTCAGCAGTGATGAATTTATGAGTTTCTTTACAAATAAAATCACAACTATTAGAGATAAAATTCAGCAGATGCTTCCTATACCTGCAATAAATGAATCTTTTACTACAGTAGCTCTTGAATCATCTGTAGGACCTCAGTTATGTTTAGACTGCTTCTCTCCTATAGATCTCTCTGAATTTACATCAGTAGTTGCTTCATCGAAATCATCAACGTGTCTCTTGGACCCCATCCCGACTAGACTGCTTAAAGGCACCCTGCCATTAATGAACTCATCTTTATTGGACTTGGTAAATTTATCTCTAGTATCAGGCTACGTACCACAGGCCTTTAAGACTGCAGTAATCAAACCTTTACTCAAAAAGCCTAGTCTTGATCCAGGTGTCTTGGCTAATTATAGACCAATATCCAACCTGCCATTTATTTCTAAAATCCTAGAAAAAGCTGTTGCTAAGCAGCTATCAGACCACTTACACAGGAATGAACTATTTGAAGATTTCCAATCAGGATTTAGAGCACATCATAGTACAGAAACAGCACTGTTGAAAGTTACCAACGATCTTCTCTTAGCCTCAGATAATGGACTTGTTTCGATACTTGTCCTCCTAGACCTTAGTGCAGCATTCGACACCATTGACCACAACATCTTATTACAGAGACTGGAGCATGTGATTGGTATCAGAGGAACAGCGTTAAAGTGGTTCCAATCCTATTTATCGGACAGATTCCAGTTTGTTCATGTCCATGATGAACCTTCCACACGAACAAAAGTTAGTTATGGAGTTCCACAAGGTTCTGTGCTAGGACCGATTCTGTTCACCCTGTACATGCTTCCTTTAGGATATATCATTAGGAAGCACTCTATTAATTACCACTGCTATGCGGATGACACTCAGTTATATCTATCTATTAAACCTGTTAACACAAACCAGTTAACCAGACTTCAAGCCTGTCTAACTGACATAAAGGCTTGGATGACCAGTAACTTTTTACTTTTAAACTCGGAGAAAACAGAAGTCATTATATTTGGGCCTAAAAATCTCAGAAATAACTTTTCTAAAATTATAGCTACTCTAGATGGCATAGCCCTGGCCTCCAGCACTACTGTAAAAAACCTTGGAGTTATTTTTGACCAGGACATGTCCTTTAACTCACACATAAAACAAATTTCTAGAACTGCATTCTTTCACCTGCGCAACATTTCCAAAATTAGGAACATCCTGTCTCAAAATGATGCAGAAAAACTAGTCCATGCGTTTGTTTCCTCAAGGCTAGATTACTGTAACTCATTACTATCTGGATGTCCTAATATCTTAATAAAAAGCCTCCAATTAATCCAGAATGCCGCAGCTAGAGTCCTGACAGGAACTAGCAAGAGAGATCATATTTCTCCTATATTGGCTTCTCTTCATTGGCTCCCTGTAAAATACAGAATAGAATTTAAAATCCTTCTTCTCACATACAAATCCCTTCATAATCAAGCTCCTTCATACCTTAAAGACCTCATAGTACCATATTATCCCAATAGACCACTTCGCTCTCAGAGTGCAGGCCTACTTGTGGTTCCCAGAGTTCTCAAAAGCAGAATGGGAGGCAGAGCCTTTAGCTATCAAGCTCCTCTCCTGTGGAACCAGCTCTCAGCCTGGGTTCAGGAGGCAGACACTCTCTGTACTTTTAAGGCTAGACTTAAAACCTTCCTTTTTGACAAAGCATATAGTTAGGGCTGGCTTCAGGCAACCCTGAACCATCCCTTAGTTAGTTATGCTGCTATAGGCCTAGACTGCCCGAGGACCATTGGTGCACTGAGCTCCCCTACCCTACCCCCCCCCCCCCCCCTCTCTCCCACCTCATGTATATTCCACCATTGAATGTTACTAACCTTGTGCTCTCTCTCTCCCCTAGTTTGTGCTCTCTCCCTCCCTCTCTCTCTCTCTCTCTCTGTACCTTCTGCAGGTGTCCCTGGTCCTGGAGCTGTTTATCGCTGATGTGCAGTTACTGGCCCCACCAACTTGCAGTGTCTATTTGTTGTTTATTGTTGCTGTTCTTTTCTCTCTGCTCTATCCACTCACCCCAACCGGTCGAGGCAGATGGCCGCCCAAACTGAGCCCGGTTCTGCTGGAGGTTTTTTTTTTCCGTTAAAGGGAGTTTTTTCCTCTCCACTGTCGCCAAGTGCTTGCTCATAAGGGAATTGTTGGGTTTTTAGTTTTAGTTTTTGTAAAGTGCCTTGAGATGATTTGTATTGTGATTTGGCGCTATACAAATAAAATTGAATTGAATTGAATTGAATTGTTTCTGGGACACTGGAATGCAGCACTGTTGCTCCACAGGGGACTGTTCTTGCTCCTTATCTGTTCACAGTCTACACGTCGGACTTTAGGTATAACTCAGTCTTGCCACATTCAGAAGTATTCTGATGATACGGCTGTTGTGATATGTGTGTGCGGTGGACGGGAGGGGGAGTACAGGAATCTAGTGGAGGCCTTCACTGACTGGAGCAAAAAGAACTATCTTCTCCTGAACACCACCAAGACTAAGGAGCTGGTGGTGGATTTTAGGAGCTCAAAAGCACCACGCCAGTCAGTCTGCATTGATGGACAGGAGATAGAGACTGTACAGACCTTCAAGTACCTGGGGGTGGTACTGGACAAAAAACTGGAGTGGTCTGCCAATGTGGATACAGTGTACAGAAAAGGACTTGGCTTGGTTCATATAGTGTCTGCAGTGACATGCTATGCATGTTCTACCACACTGTCATGGCAAGTACACTGTTCTATGCTGTTGTCTGTTGCAGGCAGGGACTGAAGGCACCTGGAGAAACTGGTGAAAAAGGCCAGTTCTGCCTTGCAGTGGGAGGCTCATCTCACTGCGCTACAGAACTGAGAGGTTGAGGAGATCCTTTGTCCCCACAGCCATTAGACTTTTTAATAGTAATTGTTGATGTTATTTATGCTATTTATGTTATATGTTATTGCCTGTGTGCCTTTATCTGTTAATTATATTTCATATTTTATATTTTATAGTGAAATTTCTATGTTAAAGTTAATATAAGAGCTGCAGGACAATCTGAATTTCCCCCATGGAGGATGAATAAAGTATCTATCTATCTATCTATCTATCTATCTATCTATCTATCTATCTATGCCGCCATAAATAGAAAAGTTTTTAGCTTGGACTTAAACATTGCCAGAGATGAGTCTTCTCTAACATCATCAGGACGACTATTCCAGATTTTAATTCAATTCAATTCTTTTTACTGGATTTGTTATTGTGATGATAGTTTTCATGACGCAGTCTGTGAATTAGAAATTATTAGTTCTTATTAGTTCTTTTATGAATGATTTTGTTAAGTAGGAATTGAGCTTTCACCCCGCACTTCGTGGCAGGTCAGTCTGTCACAGTTTTCTTATGACTAGTGAGGGTCCTTTAAACTGCACCAAGTATCCCTCATCTTTCAAATCTATCATTGTCTTGTTCCTAATGAAATTTCCTTCCTATTTTTGATTATTCTGGAAAAATGTCAAAAATGTTCATATAATGAAGTTTACAATAGAATTTATAGAAATAGAAATAGAAACCTCTAGTAGACAAGTGTTGCAGAATAACATGCAAACAATGTTCAAATCAGTGGTGACCATGTTGAGCAGGTCTTTGGTCTGCAATCATCTGAAACTTTATGTCCATTTACTTTGCTATGTAAAGATATGATGTTTTAACCTTCCAAAATAATATGGCATATCAATAAATGTGATTGGGAGTAACAAAACTACAGTGTAAAACCTGAGAATTTTGGGGTGTATTTAAACATTTGGAGCAGAGTGTAAATGGTAACAGAGTGTTAACAATGGTAACATGACAAACATTGTATGTCATACTCACTAAAGTCAGCATGTTGTGTGCATGTCAACATGGTGACACTACTACATGCTTCTGTCTCTACTAAACATTATACATATGCTACACTTACATTACAGTAGAACACATAATAAGATATTCCAGAAATTGCAAAATAAAACTATGAGAGTAAATCAAGTCTAAGCAGACACATTCCACTACAGCTCTGGTTTTGGCTGAGCTAATTGAAAAAACAAAGGAGAGGTATTATTTCCGGTTCAGGTCTAGGAATCCAATTTCAGCCTCAGGGACAATCAGTATGCCGTTTGTGGCTCAGACGGGCCTCATTTTTCCCAAGGTCTCTGACAACACTATCTGAGAACTGTTATCTTAAAATGATATTCTGAAGTAATTAGAAATTCCCAGTTGACGTAAGGAGGAAATAACCCTGATAACATCATATGAGGTATGTCACACGTTACGTGATAATGACATGCTGTCATTTTCCAATGAGCCAGTTAAAGTGTTAAAAAACTGAAGATATTAAGGGTATTCCATGATAGCATTTGTAAGTGTGCAAGCATTAACATGGGTAAACAGAGTTTACATGCTCTTTTTCTTGCTTCAAACGAATTAAGGAGAAACACCAGCAAATCTACTAAATGTGGGGTAATGAACACACACACAGACAAAACAGTGGAGAATAAAATGATTTGAAATAGAATTATTACTGGTCCTCTGCACTAAGTAAAAATCAATTCCCCATTATAGAAATAGGATACAGAAAGGAATTAAAAGTTAATGAGGTTTTCCAGTTAGAGCCCACCTACTTTTTAACCCTGCACTTGGCAACATACATATATACATATATATATATATATGTGTGTGTGTGTGTATACAGACCTTATTCTGTTGGCCGTATTGATCTCCAGTTGATCCTCTGTGACAAAAGACATAGCTTTTGAAACCTGTGGAGGCAACCCATAGTCTAGGCTGGATAAACAGTAACACCAGCTGTCCAAATGCTCTAGGTAGATGGGAAAAACAGAAGGAGAATGAGGAAGCCAAGGCCTGACTTCATATATGTCCTCCTTGAGTTATCTGCATTTACTCTAATATCTTCTGATTTGCCTCATAGCTTTACAATACTTGTTCTGAATGTCCATAACTAAAGGTGGGTTGAAACGCCTCCGTGATCTGTGTCTCTAGAAGTGTGTCTTTTGTGTATTTTTGCAGCTCTCTCATTTATGGTGTTGCACTTTACAAAATGCTTGTATGAAAACATAAAAGAGAGACTGGGTTAGTTCCAAATGTGTTTATACCCACACTCACCCAATAATCACTGTATGAAGTTGGCCTGGTTTTTCGTCGCCTTGTAAATCGTGATCTCTGGGGTCAAATACAAAGGCCTAAGGTGATGGAGCCGATCCCAGCCTGCACCAGGCAAGAGGCAGGGAATTGTACTCCCTGGACACATCACCATACTTAAAGATTGCTCCTGTTGAATACTCACATGTAGTACACAGGTCCGTTGATGAGGAAGTACACAGAGGCGGCTGGGTGGTTCAGCTGATTATAGGTTTTATTAAAACTATACAGAGCGCTCTGGAGATCAACCCTCATGTGGCACACGGAGAGATCTGAGCTCTAGGCGAAATCTATGGAATGTATATACCTTGTAACTTGGTCACCGCCCTACATGGCAGTACTTTTCCACAAAAGGAATTCGGACTATTACCATATATGGAGTTGTTATTCCCTTTTACCTTCCCTCATAGTAAAGACATAGTGAAGAGCGGTGACCCTGTCACGTGTCTAAACATATAGGATTACACTATACTGCAATACTAGTCACAGAGTGTGTCTGCATTCCCACACTCCCAGTGACTTGTGTACAAATACTAAAAGACTGCAGGCCTCTACACGTCTACCGAATGATTCTTTTTCAATATCTTTTTGACATAGTCTTTGAGAGGACCATTTTTTCAAGTCTATAACCATATCAGCCTATATTCAGAACAGGTACACTCTGTCTGATGTGGTCAGGTTGTATTACAAACTAGTTCTGACAGACCATAAACTGGCCCTTTGAGGTTCTCCATCTGGCCTCCCACCAATGCACACATCCCACTGGGAAATTCTTTTTCACAAATTTTATCTAACACAGTTCTATTAATGCAAAACAATGTAAACAGAATATGCCTAATTTGGTTTGTTCATAGACAGTTGTAAAGTTCAAACAAAATGGCTACATGCTCAAAAATCTTGTAAAAGAAAGACAGTATTGATTTATACAAGTCTACTGTATTTTCTGGACTATAAGTTGCACTTTTTTTATTCCTCTAGCTTGTCCTGTGACTAATATAGCAAAGAGACTTATATGTGAATATTTACAGTAATTCTGTCAAGTACTCACTAGCGTTAGATGCCACTCTTGACTCAATCAAATACAGTGGTGTGAAAAAGTGTTGGCTCCCTTCCTGATTTCTTATTTTTTTGCATGTTTGTCACACTTTGTTTCAGATCATCAAACAAATTTAAATATTAGTCAAAGATAACACAAGTAAACACGTCATGCGGTTTTTAAATGAAGGTTTTTATTATTAAGGGAAAACAAAATCCAAAACTACATGACCCTGTGTGAAAAAGTGTTTGCCCCCCCCTGTTAAAACATAACTTAACCGTGGTTCATCACACCTGAATTCAATTCCTCTAGCCACACCCAGGCCTGATTACTGCCACACCTGTTCGCAATCAAGAAATCACTTAAATAGGACCTGCCTGACAAAGTGAAGTAGACCAAAATATCCTCAAAAGCTAGACATCATGCTGAGATCCAAAGAAATTCAAAAACAAATGAGAAAGTAATTGAGATCAATCAGTCTGGAAAAGGTTTCTAAAGCTTTGGGACTACAGCTAACCACAATGAGAGCCATTATCTACAAATGGCGAAAACATGGAACAGTGGAGAACCTTCCCAGGAGTGACCGGCCAACCAAAATTACACCAAAGAGCACAGTGACGACTCATCCAAGAGGTCACAAAAGACCCCACAACAACATTCAAAGAACTGCAGGCCTCACTTACCTCAGGTAAGGTCGCTGTTCATGACTCCACCATAAGAAAGAGACTGGGCAAAAATGGTCTGCATGGCAGAGTTCCAAGACGAAAACCGCTGCTGAGCAAAAAGAACATAAAGGCTCCTCTCAGTTTTGCCAGAAAACGTCTTGATGATCCCCAAGACTTTTGGGAAAATACTCTGTGGATTGACGAGACAAAAGCTTTTTGGAAGGTGTGTGTCCCGTTACGTCTGGCGTAAAAGTAACAGCAGCTCAGAAAAAGAACATCATACCAACAGTAAAATATGGTGGTGGTAATGTGATGGTCTGTGGCTGTTTTGCTGCTTCAGGATCTGAATTTGAATTTATTTATTTTTAACAGCGACAAACACAACAATACATTAATCTCAAAGGAAAACATGCTTTGTGTCAGGTTTTAGCAGAACTGCTAGTTTCCACCTGTAGTCCCTGAGCAGGTAGATGTTAAGATCTGCTGTGATAAATGGAACCATGAATTCTGCTGTCTATCAAAAAATCCTGAAGGAGAATGTCCAGCCATCTGTTCGTGACCTCAAGCTGAAGCGAACTTGGGTTCTGCAGCAGGACAATGATCCAAAACACACCAGCAGGTCCACCTCTGAATGGCTGTAGAAAAACAAAATGAAGACTTTGGAGTGGCCTAGTTAAAGTCCTGACCTGAATCCGATTGAGAAGCTGTGGCATGACCTTAAAAAGGTGGTTCATACTCGAAAACCCTCCAATGTGACTGAATTACAACAATTCTGCAAAGATGAGTGGGCCAAAATTCCTCCACAGCTCCAAAATTCCTCCACACACTGTAACAAGTTATCGCGAACGCTTCATTGCAGTTGTTGCTGCTAAGGGTGGCCCAACCAGTTATTAGGTTTAGGGGGCAACCACTTTTTCACACAGGGTCATGTAGTTTTGGATTTTGTTTTCCCTTAATAATAAAAACTTTTATTTAGAACCTGCATGATGTGTTTACTTGTGTTATCTTTGACTAATATTTAAATTTGTTTGATGATGTGAAACAAAGTGTGACAAACCTGCAAAAATATAAGAAATCAAGAAGGGGGCCAACACTTTTTCACACCACTCTATAATAATGTATAACTGGAAAAGTAAAAATGTTTGTTCACGCTAAACTCTAACTCCTAGTGTAATATAAGTGAAAATGTCCAAAAGAAAGAGCTATACTGCAGACTTCAAACTGCAGGTAATAAAGTCTGCTACTGAAACTAAGTTTGGAGTGACTATCGGCATTCAGACAACCTAAGATGAGGCATACATGCCGCTTCATTTCCCCTCACCAAAACGTTGGCACAATTGTTTAATGTTACTTGACATGGATGAATGAATATCGTAATGCACATCTGCTAATTGTTATGTCTAGCCTATGTTCTCCATAGGATAATTTAGACTATAATTTTTATAATTAGAAATTACACTTATACACCAAAGAGACTTTCTGTATATATGTTTTTTACTAAAAGCATCCTATAATCCAGTAGGCTACAGTAGTTTCAAAAAAATAAAACTATCAGCAGATGGCAGGGACATGCAAGACAGCATGATATGTTCTGCAGCTAAGCTCTGTTTTGTTTCTATGACGGCACAGATTAAGCAAGGACTATATACTAATTCAGCAGTATTAAAATAGGATTACTAGAGTATCTAACAGATCTTTTGACACTAGCTATTTGAGTAAGCAGCCCAGCAAGCCAAAATGACCTGCCAGAAACTCAACTGATCTTCTGACAACGAAATTGTTAAGACAATTAACCTCTTCACCAATCTGGTGAAGATTAAACTACTACAAGTTGAGATAGTTTAGAAAGAAATATGTTTAATCTTTTCAGTATCTGCACAGGTTGAGCTATCTCTAGAAGCTGTCTATGAGTTTACAAAAGAAAAAAGTAACATTTGCTAATTTGGAGTCGAGTACGAACAGAAGGGTCCTACTATAGGGACAGATAGCTGCTTCACTTATTTGGAAACCATAGTCTATGCAGCTCTCTTGGTTTTATGTGGGTTGTTAGCTGCCAACAGTCTGTACCTAGATCAGCTGGATAACAGCCTGTCAATGTCCTGTATGTTTAGTACTTGAATGCTTGTACTTGAACTTCATTTCTGACTGTGATGGTGAACAAGCTGTGTACAAGTGCTGTGGAAAAGGTCCCTCCTAGTTACAATTTGCTCTCTAATCTTAATGAATCAGTTTATTATCTCCACTTATGACACCATCTCTTCTCTTATCTTAATCTATTGATGCCCCATGGAATACCCTGCTACACTTCATTCTATTTGCAATTAACAATGTGATATAATCACATTTCAAGTTGTGAGAACATGAGCTAGGAGAAGTGTGGAAACAATTCATAAGACCTAAGTTGCTCCATTCCCAATAAGACTTCTCTTTTTCCTTTTAATACCAAGAGGAGAAATGTGCAACAATTGTGTCTAGATTTACTGCTATTAAGTAAAGGAGGAGGAGGATAGTGTACCATATAGATGTGGTTGTAAACAAATTATTGTAGTGTTGCACAGAATTATGGATCCCAGCACCAGATTATTTAAACCACTCAAACCACACAGGTCAGAATAATGATTATGAAAAATCTAGTTTAGTTGGATATATAATCTTTTCTTAATTTAAAAGAAACTGAATATGTTTGGGAGGCATTACACACTGGCTTATGCCCTTACACAATGCAAATAATAGAGGGAGAGTGTGCCAATGAAAGTGTTTTATTTTGTTGAGAAACAGGTCAGCAGCCTTTCAAACATTGTTAGATGTGATGGGCAGCATCACTGAGAGCAGTCTCTTCCCACAGCTGATAAATGTAAATCCTGAGGATTAGATGTGTCCCTATGGGCAATGTCATCCAATTCTCTGTGATCATATGTATATTTTTGGTGGGATTATCATGCATTAAATGTGTTGTTTAGAATAAAATTTAAAAAATCACAACGAAGGGGTGATGTTTAGTCATATAGTCAGCATAGTCACATTCTGTTAGACTTCTATGGACAGAAGTATCCACAGCTGTCATATTCTGAAAATGTTCCAAATCAGTTGTGTACCATGCAGAAATTATTTTCCATCCCTCGATCAACTATACCCACTTATTCCTTAACCAGGGTCATGGGGATTTGCTGGAGCCTATCCCAGCTCTCTTTGGGTGAAAGGCAGAGGTGCACCCTGGACAGGTCACCAGTCCATCACAGGGCCACACATAGACACAAAGAGACAAACAACCACACACACTCACACTCACGCCTATGGGCAATTTAGAGTCACCAATCAACCTGACATGCATGTTTTTGGACTGTGGGGGGAAACCGGAGTACCCGGAGTAAACCCACACAAGCACAGGGAGAACAAGAAATTATTTTACACTACATCATTTAAAAACACATCATCTAATGTAGTTTAATCCACCCAGAAGTGTGGAACCTAAGGGAATGGATGAATCTACCGAAAACAAGCTTTGACCTGTAAGAGAAAAGAATCAAATCACTAATTGATATATTTAGTCATAGCATTCTAGTCTTATCAGGTTAACAGATTCGAAGTTCAGCTGCTGTTTATTACAATTCTTACCATGCTGTCCTCTTTGTTTCAGTAAAGACACCAGTGGGAAACTCAGGCACCATTATACCCTACTATTTGTCATCCTTGCTAGCTTCTGTACTTCTGCTGTGTTGTTAATCAGTGAGAAAGTGCAAACTCTATATTTTATTTCTCATAATGTACACTCAGCACCCCATCTTGACAGAAAAAACCAGAAATGTAGAAATTTTTGCAAATTTATTAAAAAAGAAAAACTGAAATATCACATGGTCATAAGTATTCAGACCCTTTGCAGTGACACTCATATTTAACTCACATGCTGTCCATTTCTTCTGATCCTCCTTGAGATGGTTCTGCTCCTTCATTGGAGTCCAGCTGTGTTTAATTAAACTGATTGGACTTGATTAGGAAAGGCACACACCTGTCTATATAAGACCTTACAGCTCACAGTGCATGTCAGAGCAAATGAGAATCATGAGGTCGAAGGAACTGCCCAAGGAGCTCAGAGACAGAACTGTGGCAAGGCACAGATCTGGCCAAGGTTACAAAAGAATTTCTGCAGCACTCAAGGTTCCTAAGAGCCCAGTGGCCTCCATAATCCTCAAATGGAAAAAGTGTGGGACGACCAGAACTCTTCCTAGACCTGGCCGTCCAGCCAAACTGAGCAATCGTGGGAGAAGAGCCTTGGTGAGAGAGGTAAAGAAGAACCCAAGATCACTGTGGCTGAGCTCCAGAGATGCAGGAGGGAGATGGGAGAAAGTTCCACAAAGTCAACTATCACTGCAGCCCTCCACCAGTCGGGGCTTTATGGCAGAGGGGCCCGACGGAAGCCTCTCCTCAGTGCAAGACACATGAAAACCCACATAGAGTTTGCCAAAAAACACATGAAGGACTCCCAGACTATGAGAAATAAGATTCTCTGGTCTGATGAGACCAAGATTGAACTTTTTGGTGTTAAGTCTAAGTGGCATGTGTGGAGAAACCCAGGCACTGCTCATCACCTGCCCAATACAATCCCTACAGTGAAACATGGTGGTGGGAGCATCATGTTGTGGGGGTGTTTTTCAGCTGCAGGGACAGGACGACTGGTTGCAATTGAAGGGAAGATGAATGTGGCCAAGTACAGAGATATCCTGGAAGAAAACCTCTTCCACAGTGCTCAGGACCTCAGACTGGGCCGAAGGTTCACCTTTCAACAGGACAATGACCCTAAGCACACAGCTAAAATAACAAAGGAGTGGCTTCGGAACAACTCTGTGACCGTTCTTGACTGGCCCAGCCAGAGCCCTGACCTAAACCCAAGTGAGCTTCTCTGGAGAGACCTGAAAATGGCTGTCCACCAACGTTCACCATCTAACCTGACAGAACTGGAGAGGATCTGCAAGGAAGAATGGCAGAGGATCCCCAAATCCAGGTGTGAAAAACTTGTTGCATCATTCCCAAGAAGACTCATGGCTGTACTAGCTCAAAAGGGTGCTTCTACTCAATACTGAGCACAGGGTCTGAATACTTATGACCATGTGATATTTCAGTTTTTCTTTTTTAATAAATTTGCAAAAATTTCTACATTTCTGTTTTTTTCTGTCAAGATGGGGTGCTGAGTGTACATTAATGAGAAATAAAATGAACTTTTTTGATTTTGGCAAATGGCTGCAATGACACAAAGAGAATATATATATATATCTATCTATCTATCTATCTATCTATCTGTCAACGTAAACGCCTGCGATTAATCTAAAAATTTTAACATGTAATTTTATTAATCATTTCTTAAGGTTTGTCTCAGAACCAGCAGGAATTGTGGTGGGGTGGAGTGAATACCTAGCATTTTCTCCACCTTCAATACCACGACTGAGGTAAGACCCTTGAGCAAGGCACCGAACCCCCAACTCCTCCTCGGGCACTGCGGCAATAGCTGTCCCCTGCTCCGGGTGTGTGAGGTGGGTTAAATGCAGAGTGGAATTTCTCATTTTGGGATGAATAAAGTAGTTCTTAATCTTAATCTTAAAATTTGTTATAATTTTGTTAAACCAGTTTGTCATGCATTTCTTTATTTCAACACATTTACAGGTAAATCCTAGTATTTTAAATTTGCGATTAACAAGATTAACATTTTTAATTAATTGACAGCACTAATATATACACTATTCACAAAAAGTTAGAGATATTCGACTTTCTGTCATGATCGGCAGTTTGGACTTCCGTTTGGTTTTACTTTGGAGGATCATGACGGGAATTGGTTTTGTGGTTTTCGGTTTCTTTTGAGTTCCCCTGATTAATGATTGTTTTCACCTGCGCCTCGTTTGTCCCGCAGGGTTTCTTATACACCTGGTGGTGCCATGGGAAGTTGCCAGGTTGTCTGTTTAGCAACCTCCTCGTTACCCACGACTCATCACTATTCAGCACACATCGGAGGACGTACGAGGGGCTTATCAGTCGTCGGGGAACGACTAAGACTTTCTTTTCGCTGCTTTTCACCTTACAGACACCACAGGAGACCAGGGAGGTGTTTTTATTGTACCCTTGTGTTCTCCTGTTAATCGATACAGACTGGTAGCTCGTTTCCACTGAGCAGGTGGCTCAGTGCCCTCGTTATTATCCCGACTGGAGTCGGGCTTATGAGACATGCTAATGAGCAACGGAGATCCCAATCGCAGATACGTTGATGAAGCAGGACCGCTGATCTGCATGTCGCCGGATGTTGTTCTCCCTCGTCTGACCAAGCTGGTGAACAACAGAGATCCCGCTCGCAGATACGCTGGTGAAGCAAGACCACTGATCTGCATATTGTCGGATGTTGTTCACCCATGTCTAAACTAACGCTTAAGGGACATCTACTGATCTTTGTTTAAATTGTCTGTGTGAATAAAAGCCCTTTTGTTTGCCTCAGTCCTTTGGTTTTCATTTGTGGATGAAGTCTCCTCCGTAATCAAACCGTGACAGAACAACCTGGCCAGCAGACGGACCAGACTTCGCAAGCCTCCGATCGAATCCACCCTCTTTCCTGGTTCAGCAATCAGGCAAAGAAGCATGACCCATGGTACTCCAGGGAGCCCTCCTTGGACGACCCCCTAGACAGCGAGGATGATTCGGAGGATGAGTTCTCGACGGCTGTTCCCATTTGTAGGTTTGGGGGTTTATTTTTTGACGACCCAGTTAGCGGGCCCTCACCTGGGCATCACCCCGTCCGAAGGTACTCTCCGGGGTCATTTTTGGATGACCTGTTGGACAGCGACTACTCCTGTGATGACGTCTGGGATGAGCCTGCCACTGGCCCATGGAACCCACCAGCGTCGCACCCCACCTCCAGACGCCGAAACCGCCGCCGTTCCAGGCAGCAACCCCTGGGACAGTCCGCAAGACACCAGCCACAGCTTTCGGCGCGTCACAACCCTTGGCTCTTGGGCGGGCCGTCTCACCACCTGGTTTCCAGTGCCGACTCGCCGGTCATCTCCTCCAGAACCTCTACAGTTATCTCAGCATCTGCAACACCCACAAGTTTCGGAGCCGTCCGAGCCACCGGAATGGCCAGACCCGCCACTGTGGTCCGAACCACCAGAGCCCTCAGAATGGCAGGAACCACCGGAGTGGCCTCTACCACCAAAGTCACCAGAATGGTCGCAGGCGCCAGAAGATCCAAGCCTACAGTTACTAAGAAGTTCACAGCCCCCACAACCGTCAGAACCTCTGCAGTCCCTATGGTGTCCGGACCTTCCAGAGTTCCCAGGCTTGTCCGACTTCCTTCAGTCACCAGAACCATCCGAGTCACCGTCGCCAGAGTTGTCAGCACCTCCATGGCCACCTGACTTCCCACGGCCATTTCCAGAGTTACAGCTCCCACAGCCGTCTCGGCAGCAGCCAGAGCCACCTCAGCTTCAGTTTCCAGATCTGCCTCAGCTTCAGCTTCTAGGTCCGCCTCGGCCCGAGCTTCCTGAGCCACAGCAGCAGCTACCTGAGCTTCCTGAGACGCAGCAGCAGCTACCTGAGCATCCTGAGCCAGGGTCTCCACAGCTGCCAGAGTTGGAGCCAGAGTCTCCACGGCAGCCAGAGTCGGAGCCGGGGTCTCCACAGCTGCCAGAGCCGGAGCCAGAGCTACCACAGCGGCCAGAGTTGGAGCCAGGGTCTTCGCAGCAGCCAGAACCGGAGCCGGGGTCTCCGCAGCAGCTAGAGCCGGAGCCGGGGTCTCCGCGGCAGCCAGAGCCGGAGCCGGGGTCTCCGCGGCAGCCAGAGCCGGAGCCGGCGTCTCCGCGGCAGCCAGAGCCGGAGCCGAGGTCTCCGCAGCAGCCAGAGCCGGAGCCAGAGCCTCCAAAACAGTCAGTATTGGAGCCAGAGCCTTTTCAGCAGCCCGAGCCGGAGCCAGGGCTTCCTCAGCAGCCCAAGCCGGAGCCAGAGCCTCTTCAGCAGCCAGAGCCGGTGCCAGAGCCTCTTCAGCAGCCAGAGCCGGAGCTAGAGTCTCTTCTGCAGCCTGAGTCTCTTCAGCAGCCAGAGCTGGAGCCAAAGCCTCCTGAGCCCGAGCCGCCCGAACCGCCTGAGTGTCCTGGGCTGCCGCCGTCGCTTCCTGTGTGTCCTGAGCCATCGCCGCAGGTACCTGTGCATCGTGAGCTGCCGCCGCCGCTTCTTGAGTATCCTGAGTGTCCCGAGCCGCAGCAGCCACAGTCTCCGCAGCCTCGACCAGAACGGACCCACACCAGCTGGAGAGGTCGTCCACCAGTGTGGTCTAGGACCTTCGCCCACCAGAGAGACCGCCCACCAGAACGGCCCCGGAACCACGCCACCGGAGTGGCCACCTGCCATTGCACCCTCAGCCTGGGACTTTTTGTTTTGCCCGCCCACCCACCCTCTGGCGCCCTCCTCCTGAGGCCACCCACCACCCGCCCTGTTCGTGGGTTTTTGATGGGTTGTGTTTTTTTTTTGGTAGGCCGTCAGGAGCCAGCCTTTTTGTCTGTGAGCTTCTTTTTCCTCCATTTCCTTCTTCCACTTCCTCTTCACCATCATTCCACTTGCTGTTTTCTTCTTTAGTTCTTCCACTTCCCTCAATGCTCTCTGATCCTCCTGCATCAGGAGAGCAGCCAAATCCGCCATATCCTCGTCATGCAATCCGTACTTACTGATCACTTCCTCATATTTCTGCTGATACTTACCTTTCTGCTTTTTCCATTCCTGTTCGGGAATACCACTCATTAATTGGTTACGTGCCTCTACCCATTGCCACTTAAGAGTGACCCACCAGCCTCCTTCTCCTCCACATTCTCTAATTCTTTCATCATCCATTATATACAGCAGTGACAGCCAACCGGTTTGTATGGAGTACACCAGAGCAACCGGTCCAACTGAGTACTACTTCTGTCGACCACGAGACCACTGCTTCGTAGCACCGTTAGGATTCCACAAATGATCTCAGGCGGCTTTTCGTACTCAGGACACTGTCACTGTACACAATACAAATTGTACATATACATATACACCAAAAAACAAAACGACAACAACGTATTTATACTTACCAGAAAATCAAAATAAACCTGCTTTTTATCTTTATATTCTCTTATACCTTTTCTTTACCTCACACTTACCAGCTCTTATGGAGCCCTAAATACTATGCTTTTAGCGTGTTCAATTAGGGTCTTTAGGGGCGAACCAACACTCCCCAGAGGCACCCTTCCTCGGGACTTTATCCTGTACGTCTACAGGAATGGACTCCAACCTTACGGTCCTAGTTAAAAATTCAGGTGGACCCTATCCCACCAGGGACTTTAACCCAGCGGTTTTCTTCTCCCGTCGGAGTCGATGGCAGCCACGCCGGAGGGTAATTTAGGCGGATCCCATCCCCGCCAGGGACTTTAACCCAGTGGTTTCCTTCTCCCGTCGGATTAGGTGGCCACCACGCCGAGGATACTACACTATACTCGAATTATTAATTCAACCTGTCTATAATTTAATTTCTTTTTTCTTTTCTCTCTTTTTTTTCACAACATCACTTTTCTTCTTACAATTCACTTTTACTTCTATTCTCTTTTAATCATCTCTTTACGCAGGTTTTTACTGATTTATTCAGTTTTAAAATTTAGACAGACATATGATTTACTATTGACAGCGTATAATTTGAAATATTTAATAGCAGACTTTTAAAGATAATAGGCATCTGCTTACCTTTTTTAAGTAGTCCCGGGACCGGTGTCAAAAGCAGTCGTCCGTCTGTTTTACCGATCAGTCCTCCGTCATCAATCACGTCGGGGTCACCAAATTGTTGGAACTGGAATGTCCTCCCTCAGTTCCGTGTGTTCGTTTAATTGATAAAACGGAGGAGATGAATGTGGTCTCAAATTAGCCGTTCATTAAAACACACTGAATAAAGCCGTTACAGAGCTCCGGGTCAAACTTTCCCTAACCAATAACAGTCTCTGTCAGGGCACGAAGTCTGACTGACTATTTTTCCCTTAACCCGGTGATAATATTACAGAATGAAATGTGCAATCTTTAGGAAGCTGGCGTGTTCTTCTCCCATAGGTTGAGAATGATGGGATGTCCTGAGATATCCCTGTTACTATGCCTCCTGGCAGAGGTCAACCTGCCCTGTAAGACAGAGTACAACAACAAAAGCAACAGGCACATCCTATCTGATGTTATGTCTAATTTATTTCTCGTCCTGTGGGAAACCTTGCAATTACTGAAAAACAAGTTCATGTCTAAATTACTACTGTTTCACACATACTAAAATGCTTCATGATTATACTGTAATAATGCCTTAAAAATTTGATCTATAATATGATGAAAGTAATCTAATACTGCCTTATACCTTAAGCTGTAATGTAATAGAAGCAATAATTCCCACAATATATGTGTGTACATACACACACACACATGCTTATGACACATTTGTATGTGTATGTGAACCAGTGCATGAACATACACTTACTGAAAGCCTGAAATTATTTGTGATCAACATCAAAGTGAGTTTTTGTTTTTCTTATCATTTGCCTACAGGCCTCTAATTATACTTTCATACCATCCTGCAGTGAGCAGCAAAGTTGGGAATTCAATTTTCTCTATGTAGAGAAAAGCACACATTGAGATGGAAAGAATGTGTTTGTGAAATAAAAGAACCCATCGTCCCATTCTATGATAATTAAAAAACAACTCTATGAAGAATGACATTCCCTTCATCTGGAGCGATGTCAAATAAGACAGACCCTGTACCCCCAGAGGCAATGCCTCGCTCAAGGACAGCAACAAAACCAGAGCAGCAACCTGACCTGAAAACAGCTTCAAGTTAAGCGGTTGCCGAGAGACAGCAGGTACTTCACTTACTCTATTCTAAAGATGACCGGCATTTTAATGTACCTGTCAAATAAAAGAGCAGCCATGAGTCATATCACAAGTCCAGTGTTCTAGCCAATGGTTTATGGATTAGTACTTGTTCCTTTTGCTATTAGTGGTAGCACTACCACTAGTGGTAGTAATCAGTACTTAACTGTGATATTTAATTTGATGTTTTATAAGTATATCTCAATCAAAAGATTAAGTACAAATATAGACCAAACACTCTTAGATACTTCTGTATACATTTTTTGTAAGAGATGCACACTTGATTGATAGATTGAAGATGTTGAAATCAAATGTTTTGATATGTTCTTGTCTACTTAGCAAAGTCAGATTTTAAAAAAACTGTATTTTGCCAATGAATAAATGAAGGAATGTCATTTTAAGATAATAAGATAATAATAATATAAGATGCCTAAAAACTACAGCCATGTTACATACTGAATTTCTTCCCTTCTTTTTCTCTCCAAGTGACTCAGACACGATTTTTAGTGTGAACAAACAATCAGATGCTCTCAGATTAGAAATGGGCCAATTGTATATTTGGTCCTAGATCCAATTCATATCTAATCTGTGAGTGTGTGAGCGATGTCAGAACAGTCAGATGAGATTTCGTGTTTTCTATTATTATTATTTTTATTTATTTTTCACCTCTCACTCCTCTGCAGATAGTCACTATCATGATCATTCACTGTGGGCCCCTCAGAGACCAGTAAAAACAAACATAAGGAAGAGCAACAACAGTGAATGGGTTCAGTGACGAGACCAGGACAGTTCACATTTGTCAGTTTAGTATGCTTCAAATGGAATCATTCATAAGTCTCATCCGAACACATCTAACTGAAAATGTCTGTAATTTGATTTTGCACACCTATTCAAAGGCAGGGTGAAAAAGGTGTCATCTTAAATAGGGACGAAACACGTTGAACTGTACCTATGGGGAGCAAAGTGCACAGCTTCAAACATTCGCTCCAAGAAAGCAATCAGTGTTGTATTCAGTTGTTAAGATGAAATGACATCTTTGCACACATGGATCATCAGAGCACAAAATGGACACAACTGTTGGCTTCACAAAATCATAAAAATGGTTAAATACCCTTATCTGATACTAAAGTGCAGGGTGAGAGATTTTCAGACCCAGTTAAAATGTGATAAGCACATTATTTGAAGCTGATTTCTCTGCTAGGGCATAAACTATATGGTGCTAGTACAGCCGTGGAGTCCTTAAGATTAACATTTTTATCCCCTCATCAACAAGAATGTGTTCAGTAGGTTTTGTATTAATCTGTCTATACTATCATAAGACATAATGTGTGAACAGACATTTTGGCTTTAGAATACAACTAGAAATCTCATAACATATAAGTGAGGAACAACTAAAAGGATCTGTTTATCATAACATTCATAAAATATATGATTTTTTTTATGTTCTCTCATTCAAAAGAACAAACATGCAAAATAATATGACTTACTTGTCTAACCTGTTAAAACATAAAGAGGAGTACCAGCACTGAAAAATAAAGCAATACAAAGCAGTTGTTTATCATTTTTTGACCATCTACATAGTAATTGTCATGTTATCTTGCTCTAGATCAGAGGATACTACTAACATTCATATTTAAACACTTCCACCAGCAAGAGACACTGACCAAATGAAGAGTAACAATGGTGAATAAGACAAACAGTAGAAGACACTGTTAGCCATTACTAGATAGACCCCAGCTCTCATAGAGTCAAAGTAAAGATATTATTGAACTTTTAATATGAAGCAAATGTCCATCTTCATGCTTGTTAAAATGTGTGGAGTGTGACGAATAGCCACAAAGAAGAAGACATTTTATAACTTTGACTAAGCACGGATCTCTTCCTCCTAGCATCATTGCATTACCCTGACTGTAAGTACCTGAATATTTCAAATTTCTTTATATCATTACAGAAGCTGCAGGAATGGCACCTGGGTCTTGTCAAGAAATGAAAAAAGAAATCACATTATTGCTTTGTCTTACTGAAGAGTTTAGTGTGAACAGCACTTAAGGCAAGTCTTGAGAGGCTGTTTACTATATACTGCTGCAGTTTTACCTCTCTGTCACACAAAGGAAATCATCTCTGGCACTGTATACCTAAATATGTAGCAATCCATGTTCACTGAATATTGTAATACCCTTTATGCCAGAGTAAACAAAATCCTTCTCATTACTTTATAAATGCTGCCCAGAGAGTTTGCCTTAAAAAGGCAGTACAGGGTGATGGGACTGCATTCAATAACATTGTGTCAGATATCTTTGCAAAAAAGAGAATACAGAGATATTATGTCATTAAATCTTCTCGTGAGATTTTTTTCTGTTATTATACATACTGCACCTGTTTCAAAACCTGATTGAAAATACCGGGCGAGAGAGCGAAGCCCTGAGGGAGTCTGGTGTACCTGAGCTGGCGTCCCTGATAAGTAAAAGAGAAAATGTCACGACACTCCTCTGCCAACGGGAGGCAGAAGAACGCACTGGCCAGATCAATACAAGAAAACCAAGTCTGGCTAGGATCCAGATTAGCCAGAGCCACATATGCGTTGGGTTGAACGGTGGAAGTTACTAATATATCATTGATGGCCCTAAGATCATGTGCCATACGGAACTTACCTGTACCCTTTTTCTCAACCGGTAAAATGGGTGTGTTCCACCGTGACGAGGAGGGTTCTAGCACCCCCGCTCGTATTAGTCCTTCAATAGTATCCCTGATCCCCTCCTCTGCCTGAGGTTTATGTGGATATTGGCGGATCCAAAGGGGAAGCCCCCCTTGGACCTGAAAGGTGACCGGGGGACAGTCCGGTAAGCCCACGTCCGTGGGAGACTGAGCCCATAAGAAGTCCGGCAGCTGAGATAACATGTCTGCCGCTAGGTGATGGTCAATGCGTGCCATGTCATGGTACTTAGACACCTCTCTGTGTTCTAATATAGCTGGGTCTGTGGCCGTCAGCTGAATACAAAAAGTTTTAATCTGGGGAGCGTACCAGACCTGCGGTATGGGGGTGCCAGTCTTTGTGGGCCAAGGCCCTCTTGAGGATACCCCCCAATTCTTTAGCCTCATGGTTAGGATGTAGGGCGAGAGACACATGTGGTGCGCTATCCTCACTCATGCGAAACCAGTCTTGTTGGGCTGGGAGAACTGGAAGAAGCTGCACTCCCGCCACCACCCCCTCGGGGGCGACATAGATATTCTCGGCGTCGATGCTCCAGGAGTCCCCCTCCACCTGTTCAAACGCCTCCTTGTATCAATCGGTTTGGAGCTTATCATAGAAGAGGGTAACATGGAGAGGGTCCGGGGGAGGTATGTAGGGCTCGAGGAGCGAGATCCAGGGGCGCCAAGACTGATACGTGGACCATATTCCCTTGTGTCCCGGACTCTCTGGGCACAACCTAGCCCAGTAGATGTCAGCTACCTCGTCCGCCAGCGGCTTCACCAAGCATAGTTTTCGTGTCCCGTCTAAATGTGTCTGAGGAAACATAGGGCTGAGTCCCTACTAGGTGGGCTCCCACGACCACCGCGTCCTCTCCACCCACGGCCCCCCCTCGGAACTCCCCTGTATCAATTCAATTCAATTCAATTCAATTTTATTTGTATAGCGCCAAATCACAATACAAATCATCTCAAGGCACTTTACAAAAACTAAAACTAAAAACCTAACAATTCCCTTATGAGCAAGCACTTGGCGACAGTGGAGAGGAAAAACTCCCTTTAACGGAAGAAAAAACCTCCAGCAGAACCGAGCTCAGTTTGGGCGGCCATCTGCCTCGACCGGTTGATGTGAGTGGATAGAGCAGAGAGAAAAGGACAGCAACAATAAACAACAAATAGACACTGCAGGTTGGTGGGGCCAGTAACTGCACATCAGCGATATACAGCTCCAGGACCAGGGACACCTGCAGAAGGTACAGAGAGAACAGAGAGAGAGGGAGGGAGCACAAACTAGGGGAGAGAGAGAGCACAAGGTTAGTAACATTCAATGGTGGAATATACATGAGGTGGGAGGAGAGAAGAGAGGGGAGGGGAAGGGGGGGGGGGGGGGGGGGGGGGTTAGGGTAGGGGAGCTCAGTGCACCGATGGTCCTCGGGCAGTCTAGGCCTATAGCAGCATAACTAAGGGATGGTTCAGGATTGCCTGAAGCCAGCCCTAACTATATGCTTTGTCAAAGAGGAAGGTTTTAAGTCTAGCCTTAAAAGTATAGAGTGTCTGCCTCCTGAACCCAGGCTGGGAGCTGGTTCCATAGGAGAGGAGCTTGATAACTAAAGGCTCTGCCTCCCATTCTGCTTTTGGAAACTCTGGGAACCACAAGTAGACCTGCACTCTGAGAGCGAAGTGCTCTATTGGGATAATATGGTACTATGAGGTCTTTAACCCTTTGGGGTCGACGCACGCGCCGGCGCGTTTTGACGCATCATTTCCTGATAAGGCCGAAACAAACTTAAGTTACTCCGTCACTTCTGATCGTACAGATAAAAGAAGTGTATCATTCAAATCTGTAAAGGGTCTAGTTTTAGTGGTATATCATCATAATAACAACAAAACGTTGTGCTTTTTTTAAATAAAGAAAGCCGACAGGGTGCGCTCTCGGACTTTTCTGTCTCTGCCATTTCTCTTCACAGACGCGTAAATAAAACAACCAGAATCTCAGCGAATACTTGGCTCATTAAAATAAGAATTATATGGCTAGAAAGCTTGAAATGTTTTCTTTTGAGTGAAACAATTCAAGTCAAAAACAAATCATCACTTTTTATTTAATCCGTATGAACGTAAGGAGAAGTCCGTTTTTTCCTGTCTCACCTCATTACAGTTAATGCGGTCCCGCCTTGTACACTGTCCACTGTTCACATGTAAATAATCTCAGGTGAACGAGGTAAATATGTGCACGCCCCCGAGAAATGACACAAAATATCAAACTTCATCATAGAATTTACTCACTTTTTCGGCGCGTTTGGATGATGGCGCATTACGCACGTGAAGCAGCGCTCCTTACATTCCTCACAGAGACAAATAGTTTAGCTTGTCCTCAGAGTAAAAACACTGATTTTAACTCAAATGAGGATCGTTTGGCTCCTCATTGTGTTGTATTGTGCTGCACTAATCCGTCCCATCTACATTGACTGAAAGGCTCATTATGAGCGTCTTCGTCTGGTCGTTCAGTGCATCTTTCGTCTTCTCAGGTAAATCACATGACTATTCATCCTCAGACACACCCTCTTGCATATGGCCTTTCTGGACAAAAAGTGTCCTAGAAAATTTAAATCAGTGTATTGTTTACTGTGAATGTGTGAACAAGATGACATTCACAGCACTCTGAAGTAAACACTTTAGCCTACAACATGCAGGTCTCCAAAGTCTTGTGAACCAATGTTCTGTTTGTGTTTTATGGTCTTATTTCAGTGAGTAAAAAATTGTAGTTTTTCACTAGCCATGCATAAACACTTTTTTCTCAAAAACACAATAATGTATAAACTTGCTGCTCACATATTATTGTAGCCAATTTTGTGCTGATTACAGTGTTATTAGACTTTAGACATTAATATGTTTAAAAAACACTGAAAAAAGCACAAATGTCAGGACATGTCAAAATTTGTCCAGGCCTCAAAAACCCCCTCAGACCCCAGAGGGTTAAGGTATGAAGGAGCTTGATTATGAAGGGATTTGTATGTGAGAAGAAGGATTTTAAATTCTATTCTATATTTTACAGGGAGCCAATGAAGAGAAGCCAATATAGGAGAAATATGATCTCTCTTGCTAGTTCCTGTCAGGACTCTGGCTGCGGCATTCTGGATTAATTGGAGGCTTTTTATGGAGATATTGGGACATCCAGATAGTAATGAGTTACAGTAATCTAGCCTTGAGGTAACAAATGCATGGACTAGTTTTTCTGCATCATTTTAAGACAGGATGTTCCTAATTTTGGAAATGTTGCGCAGGTGAAAGAATGCAGTTCTAGAGATTTGTTTTATGTGTGAGTTAAAGGACATGTCCTGGTCAAAAATAACTCCAAGGTTTTTTACAGTAGTGCTGGAGGCCAGGGTTATGCCATCTAGAGTAGCTATAATTTGAGAAAAGTTATTTCTGAGATTTTTTGGCCCAAATATAATGACTTCTGTTTTCTCCGAGTTTAAAAGTAAAAAGTGACTGGTCATCCAGGCCTTTATGTCAGTTAGACAGGCTTGAAGTCTGGTTAACTGGTTTGTGTTAACAGGTTTAATAGATAGATATAACTGAGTGTCATCTGCATAGCAGTGGTAATTAATAGAGTGCTTCCTAATGACATATCCTAAAGGAAGCATGTACAGGGTGAACAGAATCGGTCCTAGCACGGAGCCTTGTGGAACTCCATAACTAACTTTTGTTCGTGTGGAAGGTTCATCATGGACATGAACAAACTGGAATCTGTCCGATAAATAGGATTGGAACCACTTTAACGCTGTTCCTCTGATACCAATCACATGCTCCAGTCTCTGTAATAAGATGTTGTGGTCAATGGTGTCGAATGCTGCACTAAGGTCTAGGAGGACAAGTATTGAAACAAGTCCATTATCTGAGGCTAAGAGAAGATCGTTGGTAACTTTCAGCAGTGCTGTTTCTGTACTATGATGTGCTCTAAATCCTGATTGAAAATCTTCAAATAGTTCATTCCTGTGTAAGTGGTCTGATAGCTGCTTAGCAACAGCTTTTTCTAGGATTTAAGAAATAAATGGCAGGTTGGATATTGGTCTATAATTAGCCAAGACTCCTGGATCAAGACTAGGCTTTTTGAGTAAAGGTTTGATTACTGCAGTCTTAAAGGCCTGTGGTACGTAGCCTGATACTAGAGATTAAGTTTATTTCATTTAAGATGAGTTCATTAATGGCAGGGTGCCTTTAAGCAGTCTAGTCGGGATGGGGTCTAAGAGACACGTTGATGATTTCGATGAAGCAACTACTGATGTAAATTCAGAGAGATCTATGGGAGAGAAGCAGTCTAAACATAACTGAGGTCCTACAGGTGATTCAAGAGCTACTGTAGTAGAAGATTCATTTATTGCAGGTATAGGAAGCATCTGCTGAATTTGATCTCTAATAGTTGTGATTTTATTTGTAAAGAAACTCATAAATTCATCACTGCTGAGAGCTAAGGGAACACTGGGCTTAACAAAGCTGTGACTTTTTGTCAGCCTGGCTACAGTGCTGAAAAGAAACCTGGGATTGTTCTTATTTTCCTCTATTAGTGATGAATAGTATGCAGTTCTGGCTTTACAGAGAGCTTTTTTATATGTTAGTAGACTGTTTTTCCAGGCTAGAAAAATTTCCTCTAAGTTTGTGGAACGCCACTTCCTTTCCAGCCTTTGTGATGCCTGCTTTAAGGTATGAATATGTAAATTATACCATGGGGCTAGTCTTCTCTGATTCACTAACTTCTTTTTCAGAGGGGCTACTGAATCAAGCATTTCACGCAGTGAGGTTACAGCACTGTCAACAACATGATCAATTTGGTAGGGAGTGGGATTGAAGCAGCTGCCCTCCACTATGTTTATACTTGGTAAAGACGTAAATAAAGATGGAATCATTTTCTTAAATTTATTAACAGCGTTGTCGGATAAACATCTGCTGTAGTGGAATTTTCTTCCAAACGCTGCATGATCCATGATTTTATATTCAAAAGTTATTAAAGAATGATCTGACAAAACAGAATTTGGGGGAAAAACTATTAGATGTTCAATTTCGATGCCATAGGTCAGAACAAGATCAAGGGTGTGATTGAAGCAGTGGGTGGGTTTATTAACATTTTGAATGAAACCAATTGAATCTAATATAGAATTAAATGCAATGCTGAGACTATTATTTTCAACATCTACATGACTGTTAAAATCGCCCACTATAATAACTTTATCTGATCTAAGCACTAAATCAGACAGGAAGTCAGGGAATTCAGTTAAAAACTCTGAGTAAGGGACAGGTGGATGGTACACAGTGACAAGTAGAACTGGTTTTTGTGTTTTCCAGTTTGGATGTGAGAGACTAAGAGTGAGGCTCTCAAATGAGTTCAAATTGTTCTGAGGATGAAAGTTTAATAATAAGTTTGAGTGGAAGATTGTAGCTACTCCTCCACCTCGACCTGTGCTTCGAGGAACATGATAATTTTTATGACTGAGGGGGTTGATTCATTCAGACTGACATATTCATCCTGCTGCAACCAGGTTTCAGTAAGATAAAGTAGGTCAATTTGGTGATCAGTTATCAAATCATTTACTAACAAAGATTTAGATGAAAGGGACCTAATATTTAATAGTCCACATTTGACAGTTCTGTTTTTCTGTTCAATAAGAGGAGTGGTCTTAATTTTTATTAAGTTTTTATGAATAACTCCTCTTCTGTTAACTTCTGATTTATTTGATTTATATGTTCGAGGGGCAGACACAGTCTCTATGTGGTTTGAGGGGGGCGGCGGCTCTAAGGAAACTGCAGAGAGGCGTTTTAGACTGAGTCTCTGTGTCCCGGTCCCCACTCTGGATTGTCAGGCTTTAGGTCGGCTAATAAACACGGCTAAATTTCTAGAGATGAGAGCTGCACCATTCAAAGTGGGATGGATGCCGTCTACCACCTAGACAGCCAGCGACGGAACGACGACATGCGGCTAAACATGTCATCGCTGGTCAGATTGGGGAGGGGTCCAGAGAAAACTACGGAGTCCGACATTAATTTAGCAAAATTACACACCGACTCAACATTAATTTTAGTGACCTCCGATTGGCGTAATCGGGTGTCATTGCTAACGACGTGAATAACAATTTTTCCATATTTACAATTAGTCTTAGCCAACAGCTTCAGATTTGATTCGATGTCGCCCGCTCTGGCCCCAGGAATACATTTGACTATGGTCGCTGGTGTCTCTATTTTCACGTTCCTGACTATGGAATCGCCAATTATCAGAGTTGGTTTCTCAGCGGGTGTGTCGCTGAGCGGGGAAAATCTATTAGAAACGTGAACAGGCAGGTGATGAGTCGTGGGTTTCTGCTTAGGAGTACGTTTGCGTCGGACCGTCACCCAGGCTAATTCTTCGGGCTGCTCCGGAGCTGCCCTTGGTCCGCTAACAGACCCTATCCTCCCCTATTTCCTGGAGAGTAATGTTGCGGCTCCCAAGGAGGTATTGGGAACAGTTCAGGAGTATCCGGAGCATCCACGCCCCACTGCCACATAACCTTCTTGGCCTCCTCTTTTTTATTTTTGTTCTTTTCGGCATTCACTGCCTTGCTTCCGCCAACTGGAGCTTCAGCAGCTGAGACTGGAGCTCCTGATTTTGCTCTCCTTCCTTCAACATCTGCTGCTGGACACGGGTGAGGTGATGCACCAAATGTCTCTCCCACACCACTGAAACAGCCCCCTGCATATCTGGATTGTCAATCATAGCCATTTTGATCTTTTCTGGGACCCCCTCCAATACCGCCTGTTGGTAGCACTCCCTTTGGGGACCCAATTTACCTGGGTGACACCCTGTCTTTCGGATCCACAACTCTTTACTCTGGTCTAAGAAGACTCTGGGGTTGTCTTTAACATTCCAAGTCACCTTTGGGACAGCTGCTGAATTTGGCAGCGGATATTTCTCGCGGATTGCCTTGCTCAGGTCACCAGCCCACCGGGCAAACGGCTCCTCATCCGGTCTGCGGAGGGTGCCCGCAGCCTTCTCTATATGTCTTGCATCCATGCTGGTCAGGCATCTCTGAATCACAGCTCTAAAATCTCCAGTAGCTAGTCTCTGTCCTTCGGTCAGCGAGTCCAATTTGCCGAGCCACAGGCCTCCCCCCTCTGCCACTGGGGGAAGTTGGTCCACCAAAGCAGCACATCCCCCAACCTGTAGGGCCGATATTTAAACCCACCTCCGGTGGCCATCAAGGGGAACATCAATACATCATTCTGGGACCTCGGTCCCGCACAGCTCGGTCCTCCGTTCTCCACATCCCAGTCTTCCTCTTCCTCAGATCTTACTGTTAGTGTCTTGCTCGGTGGAGGAGAGCGCTGTGGTCGCCATTCCTTGCCTGTCCTTGCCGGTTTCTTCCTGGTCTCTTGTCTTGGAGACTCACACTCTCTGCGAGGAGACCAAGACAGCGTGTCGTGTTCATCTTCCTCCAGAGGTTCCTCCTCAGGTCTCCATTTTCCTTCCGCCCATAATAGTATAGACCCAGGGGGTTGAGAACCCTCCTGTGGTGTGAACCTTAACAGCACTTCTCGCTCGCCTCTGTCTCTCTCCCTTCGTACAGGCTTCTCTACCTGTAGCTGCGGTGTAGGTTGTCTGGAGGGCTGTTCACATCTGACCCGATCTTGGAATGGGTGACACTCCTCTACGCTGTCATAGGCCGGCTTTTTTTCATGACGGGGCTCTTCCCCTCGTCTGCAGTCCCCATTCCGGTGATCAAGGGAGGAGGTTCTGGGCACAGGAGACATATCCGACACCTGTAATTCTCCCTTGGAGATGTCCATCACTGGATATAGTCCTGCTGGAGGGGGTGCAGTCGGCCTACTCACAGAATAAGGCGGTGGTGACTGCTTCACTTCTATTTCCACTGTTTTCTTCCATTCTTTGTTCTTGTGCATATGCTGAGTCCCCTGCCACCAGAGGGCTAGATTGGTCCATCGGTGTGCTTCAGTTTCCTGTTCTGTTGCTCTCTATCTCAGTTTGCTCCTAAAAGTAGAGGCCTTGTCAGCATCCTTCTTAGCCTCCTCGGCACAGCGCCTGTGCTGTTCTGCCTTCGCCCATAGCCATGGGATGAGGGCAGTATGATCCATTGGTGTCTTACCTTTATCCTTTATGAGCTGCATCAGCATCTCCTTATACTTATCCATCTCTGCCTGGGCATCCTTTTCCCTACATGTCAATCTTCCTGCCTTTAAAATAGATTCAACTTGAATCCCCAGGTCGACCCATTTTTCTGGTGGGCCCCATCTGTCATTATTCATCTCATGATCAAATTCTCCATCCACTTTGATCTTTTCTTTATTTATTCGGTGTTTCCTCCACCAAATGGAGCAATTTTCCAATTCGTATTGCAGTACCTCCTGCCTCCTGCGGGTGTCAGCAACTTCTCCTGCAGTTCTGCAGAGACACTTCCTGTTCATACTGACCTCTTCACTCACCACATGCCTCTCATAAATATCTTTACTTACCTCTTTTACTCAGTTGATATTTAATATCATACTTACATTTTTATTCCTATGTTATAACAGATATTGTACTTATACACCTTATAACAATTTATACAGCTTAGACCCTTTGTCCAATAACAATAACTACATCGAATTAATGCAATATTAATTTCACATTCATACAAATATCTCCCAATCGAACATGGCTGAGATTTACACTCACACTGCGTCTGCCGATCGAACACGGCCCAGACTTTTATTAATTCCTGTTTCAGGGTCTCCCCAGCTCCCCGTCGAGAACTGGTGGGATCCACCACAATCCGAGAGTTAAATACTCCGCCGATCGCACACGCACGGATTTTACTTAATCTATCCGCCGATCGCACACTCACGGATAGTTTTTCTTTTATTGTATTTTCTTTGTATATTTTACTTCCGATTTATAACTTTCAATCCATCACAATTTGTAACCAATCCAAAATACACATCGACAGTATCCATTTTAGTGGTATTCAATTCAGCAGGATTTAATATAATAGGTTTCTGCCTTACTTTTGTTTGGCCAATGTGATCTTTCGGACGGTTTTTCAGTCCAATTTCCCTCTCCAGGACCGATGAGCCTCCAAATTGTTGAAAAGTCAGACCTTGTGACCTTCACCCGAGTTCATTAATGGAGAGATATAAAAGGACGATTGTAAGTTAGGAATCGGCACACCGGTTTATTACAGAGACGTCTCCGGAGATCTACTCACACACGCAGGCAGAGAGATCTAAACAATAGATACAATGTTTAACGTTTTGTTTTTATTGTGATGGTATACAACTAAAAGTAGACCCTTTGCAGATTTGAATGATATATTTCTTTAATCTCTACGATCAGAATTGACGGAGTAATTTAAGTTTGTTTCGGCGTTATCAGAAAAAGATGCGTCAAAATGCGCTGGCGGGTGCGTCGACCCCAGATGATTAAAGGAGGTGGGAAATATGCTAGAACAAAAGGTATGGAAGCCCACTAATTTAGGAGGAACAAGGTGGCTACCCCATATGGAGAGAGCTCTTAACACAGTGATGAAAAACTACAAAGTAATGTTGACACACATGGAGAACACAGTAGCAACAAGGCAAGCCTTATTAACATATAACATAAAAAGAAAGTAATTATAATAATGGACAGTTGACCAAATTAAACATTCTAACCTATTCCTATTGGTTATATGATTTTAAATTATGTGAGTTTGTCGGCATGTCAAATGACTTTCAATTTATCAAATAATCAAATGTATTTATTTCCTCTTACCCTTCCTCCTGTGTAGATCTGCAAGTGCTGACATGATTGGTCGAGCCAAACAATGCCTTTTAGTACTCAAGAATTATGAGCAGCTTTCATTTATGGTGCTGGTGCAAGATGTCCTGAGCTGGTATTTATTATTATTTTGTTTGTAAAATGGTACTGTAGTTTAGCTTTTATGTCACTTGAATGTAAGTTTCTGCAGTTGAAAGTCTCAAACTCCAGGAGGATGGTCTGACCCTCCCACAGGTTTTGCAAGCTTTTGAAGTAGCAGTACTTAGACTTGTCAGCATGCAAACAACACCAGGGGAGAAGCTTGAGCTCTTCCTTGACCACACAAAAGATGAGGGCAAGTTCCAGGCAGTACAGCTTTCCAATTTCAATGAAGATGGCAAAGAGAGATTCAATAGGTAGATTAGTTAAAAAGATGTGGGAACATGATGTCTGTTTTATGATTTCAGAAATGCAAAATTATTATTATTATTATTCCTACTCCATTCCTCTTTCCATCCACACCATGATAAAACAGCTTGAACCCTGCTCCTAATCTATAGGCCTTGCTACCATTCAACCTGGTCTCCTGAACACACAAGATATCCACCTTTCTTCTCTCCATCATATCAGCCAACTCTCTAGTTTTCCCTGACAAAGTCCCTACATTCAAAGTCTCTACTCTAAGTCCTACACCAGACCAAAGGCAAACATGAACATGAATACAGAGGACAAGGCATGAACATGAACACAGACACAGGGGAACAAAGCATGAAGGTCGGGGTCACACACTCTCTCAGGGACTAACCAGAATAAAGGAAAACAAGGACGGGGAAACAATGCATGAAAAGTCTGGGTCACACACACTCAGGGAGACGCACCAGACTTACAGGAGAAAACATGAACAGGAGGACAATGCATGAGGGTCTGGGTCACACACACATGAGGGGACTCACCAGACCACAGGGAAACATGAACATGGGAAGGGAACAAGGCATGAGGATCTGGGTCACACACATTAAGGGAGACTCACCAGACCACAGGGAGACAAGAACATGGTAAGGGAACAAGGCATGAACAAAGAGGGCTTAAACATGAACAAGAACACATGGGTTAGAAACATGAACTGTGGAGCAAGACAAAACTACTTGGAGAGGGGGAACACAGAAAACATAAACACAAGGGAACTAGACGAGCACAAGACTAGTGATGGGATGGAAAACACTGGCGCGTCAGCACTGTGCCGAGCGCACAAGAGTGAAACCCCGTATTGGTGTGTATCACTTTAAGAAAAAAATCATGTGACCGATACAGGAAGTGTGTCGTTTGGATGTGCCGCACCAAATTGTGTTTATAAGGAAATGTATTGACGTGTTGCGGATTTGTTGGATGGAGACGAAACTGTGTTTGCTGTAGCTGTGTCTGTTGGATTTTTGATTGCCCTCACCTTGTTCCACTTCTGACTTCATGGATCGTTCCAAGAAGTTTTCCCCAGTCTGAAATAATTTTGATCTTTTGACACCAAATAAGGTAAATCTTTTTCTCCTTTGGGCATTGTTTACTGTTAGTTTTTTAATTAAATATGTTTCTACTCTTTTCTGGTAAGAGGTTTGAATTGTCCTCAGATAAATTAACTTTTTATTTTATTGTAGGTGAAGTGTCGGCTCTGCTCAACAGAGCTATCTTACATCAATAAGAGCACTTCATCAATGCTGAGGCATTATAGAGCTCACCATGGCAATGAAGAATTGGCAGATACTCGTGTGAGTAAAAAAATTGAATTTTCAAAAATAGTTTATTACACACAAAAGGCTTTGTGTGACTCTGTAATATTGTTTGTAAAAATTACAGTCCTTTAACAAGCTTAACAAAATATTTCCTTTTGGCTTGCAGTTCCTAACAAGCAAGCAGTGGATGAGGCTGTGGTCAGCATGATCATCAAAGACTGTCAGCCACTCACCATTGTTGAAAATGAGGGATTCAGGGAGCTCCTGAAGCTTATTGCACCCTCATATGTTCTACCAAGCAGGAAGGTATGTTTAAGAAATGTATGGTTGAATTAATTAATGATTTATATATATATTCATAAGGTATTACAGTATTTGTATGGTTATTTTTTAGGCCATCATGGACTTGGTGAGCCAGAAATATGAGGAGGAAAAGGAGAAAACAAAAAAAGGACCTCCAGAGCGTTGTTGCTGTTAGTTTAACAGCTGATATGTGGACGTCCATTAATATGGAGGCATATCTTTCTGTTACTTGAACACGATGTGGACAAAGAAAGCCATGAACTCCGTTCAGCAGTCTTGGGAGTGCAGCATTTTCCTCGGAAACACACTGCAGAAAACATGGCCACGGTTAAAAGGAGCCTCATGGAGGAGTGGGGCATAGTGGGCAAGGTCAGGTGTCTTGTCATTGATGCAGCAGCAAACGTGATTTCATGTGCTCGAATGCTGCAAAAACGGCAAATATTGTATTGCCCATTCCATGAATTTAATTGTAAAAAAAATCTAACAGAAAGACGCAACAAAACACGGCAAATTGTGACATACTTTCGATTAAGCACCACGGCCAAAGAAAAGCTCACTCAAATGCAGCAACTGCTGGGAACACCATTCCATAAATTAATAAATGAGGTGCCAACACGATGGAACAGCACCTACCACATGCTGGAAAGAATGACTGAGCAGAAGAAGGCAGTCTGGTGTCACTGGCCTCATTAAAAACTGATATCACTCCAATGACTCCTGAAGAATTTGAAATCATTCAAGAGATGCTCAGGGTGCTCATTCCTTTTAACCCTCTGGGGTCGACGCAGTAGCCGAATCAGGGATACCCAGACTTCCTTCTCCCTGGACACTTCCTCCAGCTCTTCCGGTGGGACACCAAGGTGTTCCCAGGCCAGCCAGGAGACATAGTCCCTCCAGTGTGTCCTGGGTCTTCCCCGGGGCCTTCTCCCGGTGGGACATGCCTGGAACACCTCCCCAGGGAGATGCCCAGGAGGCATCCAAAACAGATTCCCGAGCCACCTCAACTTACTCCTCTCGATGTGGAGGAGCAGTGGCTCTACTCCGAGCTCCTCCCGGGTGACCGAGTTCCTCACCCTATCTCTTAGGGAGCGCCCGGCCACCCTGCGGAGGAAGCTCATTTCAGCTGCTTGTATCCGCGATCTTGTCCTTTCGGTCATTACCCAAAGCTCATGACCATAGGTGAGGGTAGGAACGTAGCTTGACCGGTAAATCGAGAGCTTCGCCTTCTGGCTTAGCTCCTTCTTCACCACAACGGACCGGTACACTGACTGCATTACTGCGGCCGATGCCCCGATCCATATGTCACTTGTGAACAAGACCCCGAGATACTTAAACTCCTCCACCTGAGGCAGGATCTGAGGCAGGAGATGGCAAACTACCTTTTTCCGGTTGAGTACCATGGTCTCGGACTTGGAGGTGCTGATTCTCATCCCAGCCGCTTCACACTCGGTTGCAAACCGCCCCAGCGCATGCTGGAAATACTGGCTCAATGGAGCCAACAGGACATCATCATCTGCAAAAAGCAGAGATGAAATCCTGTGGTCCACGAACTGGACCCCCTCCGGCCCCTGGCTGCGCCTAGAAATTCTGTCCATAAAAATAATGAACAGAACCGGTGACAGAGAAACCGCATTGTTCCTCCTGGAACCGAGGTTCAACCACCGGCCGGATCCTCCTCTCCAGCACCCTGGCATAGACCTTCCCCGGGAGGCTGAGGAGTGTGATCCCTCTATAGTTGGAACACACCCTCCGGTCCCTCTTCTTAAAAAGAGGAACAACCCCCCCGGTCTGCCAATCCAGGGGTACTGTCCCCGAACGCCACACGATGTTGCACAGGCGTGTCAACCATGACAGCCCAACAACATGCTTGGTTGGCTTGTGGGACTCCCAAAGCAGCTGACAGGTACCGTCGGGCCAAGTGTGCTGCAGCCCAGGCGGTGACGGCGGCAAAAACAGATGACCTGGCAATGAGACAGTGGCTGAACAAAGGTATATAAAGCAAAGGAACAAAACAAGACACAGGCGAAAACAATTAATGAAATCAGGCCAAAGTAAAGAGGGCAAAACAGAACAAAACTAAATCCGTTATGATCCTTCAAAACCAAAAGTACAACACAGGAAGTCAAATGTCTGGATCATGACAGAAGTAAGACAAGAGGTCACTAACATTGCATCATTACAACACATTTCTTGTGTTGAGTTCGCATTTAACTTACCCAGGTCCGTTTGATGAGGAAGTACACAAAGACGTCTGGAGTGGTTCAGCTGATTATAGGTTTTATTTAAAACTATACAGAGCGCTCTGGAGATCAACCCTCATGGGACACACGGAGAGATCTGAGCTATAGGCGAAATCTATAGGATAGATATAGCTGATGACCACCGCCCTACATACCAGTACTTTTCCACAAAAGGAATTCGGACCATTACCATATATGGAGTTGTTATTCCCTTTACCTTCCTTCATAGTAAAGACATAGTGAAGAGCGGTGACCCTGTCACGTGTCTAAACATATAGGATTACACTATACTGCAATACTGGTCACAGAGTGTGTCTGCATTCCCACAATTGCAATATATGTGTTTACATATCACCATTTTTTATGGCAGTGTAGTGTCCAGGTGCAGTGGCATTTGGCAGTGCTTCCACTCCAATGAAGATGTTTCTGGATGTTTCTTTGTGGAGGATTTGAACATACACACCCTCCAACTCTCTTACTAATAATAATAATAATAATACTTTTATTTATAAGGCGCTTTAAGAACAGCAAGAGCTGACACAAAGTGCCGTACACCAAAACAAAGAATTTACATATATATATATATATATATATATATACATACATATATACACACATACACACACATACATGAATAAGAATTTTAAGAGTAAGTTAAAAGTTTTTAAAAAAAATAAAATAAAAAAATAAAAATAAAAACAATAAAAACAGTCCATGATCATTCCATCACGCCGGTCCAAAGGCTTGAGTATACAAATAGGTTTTAAGTTGTACTTTGAACATAGCTAATGTAGGGGCTTGTCTTATGTTCAAAGGCAAATTGTTCCACAGCCTTGGGGCAGCAACAGAGAAAGATCTATCTCCACGGAGCTTCCTCCTCGTTTTTGGTACCTCAAGAAGCTGGAGGTCGGCTGATCTAAGGGAGCGGCTAGGAGTATAAGGGTGAAGGAGTTCAGTAAGATAAGGAGGGGCAAGACCATTTAAAGATTTAAAAACAAATAATAAAACCTTAAAATGAACCCTAAAAGACACTGGCAGCCAGTGGAGTGCAGCCAGGATTGGTGTGATGTGCTTGTATTTTCGCGTTCCAGTTAAAAGATGCGCCGCCGCATTTTGGACCAGCTGGAGACGTAAAAGGGATGCCTGACTGACCCCAAGATACAGAGCATTACAGTAATCAAGGCGTGATGTAACAAAGGCATGAATTACTAGCTCAAAGTGCTGCTTTGACACTAGAGGTCGTAGTTTTGCCAAACGCCTTAAGTGAAAAAAACCGGATTTTACCACTGCACCGATTTGCTTATCGAATTTAAAATCCCTATCCATTTTGAAACCTAAATTAGTGACCAGTGGTGTAAGATATGATGTCAAGGGACCTAGATTAACACCGGAAGATACACTAGAGGCACTAGAGCCAACCAACATTACTTCTGTCTTTGCCTCATTAAAATGAAGAAAATTTAACGCCATCCAGGCTTTAATGTCATCAAGACATGCGAGCAAACGTGCAATTGAGAAACCCTCCTTTTTCTTCAATGGAAAATAGACCTGGGTATCGTCTGCATAAAAATGGAATGATATGCCATGTTGTGACCCAGAGGAAGCAAGTAGAGGGAAAAAAGTAAAGGACCCAAAACGGAACCCTGGGGAACCCCGGAGGACAGGGGAGCAGAGGAGGATTCAAAGCTGGCAAGACCCACAGAGAAAGTTCTAGCTACCAGATAAGATCTAAACCACTCCAATGCAAGACTACGGATTCCCACAACGTCATGCAGGCGGGAAATCAAAATGTTGTGGTCAACTGTGTCAAAGGCAGCAGATAAGTCAAGAAGAATAAGAACCACGAAATCGCCAGTATCAGAACAAGTAAAAATATCATTAAAAACTTTAATTAAAGCTGACTCTGTGCTGTGGTGTGGTTTAAAACCGGACTGAAAGATCTCTAGAATCTCATGCTCATCCAAAAACGCTTTCAGTTGAGCATAAACAACTTTTTCTAAAACCTTTGAAAAAAACGGTAGTCTGGAAATAGGTCTATAGTTTGCCAACACAGATGGATCCAGACTAGGTTTCTTTATAAGCGGTTGCACTACCGCATGCTTAAAATTAGAAGGAACAACACCAAACGATAAACTACTGTTAATAATGTTAAGAACCAATTTGCCTACACAGGGAAAAACTTCTTTAAAAAACCACGGGGGAGCTGGATCACGTGGGGAGCCTGAGGGATTCAGAGAGCCAACCACATCCTCTAGTTGTGACATAGATATTGGTTGGAATTGAACAAAAAAGACAGCACAACAAGGAACAGACACCGAAGGAGCAGAAACAGGCAATGAGATAAGAGACCTAATAGTGGCAACCTTATCCACAAAAAACTGAAGGAAGTCATTACACAACTCAACAGAAGCTTCTAAGCAAGTAGACTGTGGACCATGAAAAACAGAATCAATAGTGTTAAAAAGCACTCGTAAGTTGTGACAGTTTGAGGAAATGAGATTTGAGAAATGTAGCCTTCTGGCCTCTTTAACAGTGTTCTGGTAATTATTCCAGCAGTCCTTCCATATTTGGAGAGAAACTTGCAGTTTGTCCCTTCTCCACGTACGCTCAGCCTTGCGACACTGCCGCCTGAGAGCTCGGGTTCCATCGTTGAGCCACGGGTCAGATTTTGCTTTTGGCCGCTTGGTCATAAATGGGGCCACAGAATCCAGGACAGAGAGACAGGAAGAATAAAACCAGGTAGTTAAGTCGTCACAGTGAGCTGAGATGGAGGCAGGTGGGGGACCAAGGCACTCGAAAGCAGCAGAAAAGCAACCAGCAGAAGAGGAGTTCAATGCCCGGCAGCGTCGAGCAGGAGCAGGGATTTTGACGGTGCGGGTAGAAAACCCCACCTCAAATAAAACCGGCATATGTTTGGAAAATGCTGGGTCGCCAATCTCCAAGTTGAGTACGGGCAGGCCAAAAGAAAAAACAAGGTCCAACGTGCGGCCTTGTTTGTGTGTAGGGCCAATAACAGACTGCACCAAATTAAAAGAATCAGCAATATTTAAGAAGTCCTTCACCAAGGGTTTATCAGGGCAACACACATGAATATTAAAATCTCCAAGAATGAGGACACGGTCGTAGTTCGGCATAATCTCGGAAAGGAAGTCAGAAAAGTCATTAATAAAATCCTTATTATATCCAGGAGGCCGATAGATGACAGCACACAGCACAGGATTAGACCGACCGATTTCAATAGCGGCCAGTTCGAAACTGTGAAATGTAGATATAAAGGAAGGCAACTTACATTTAAAGTCCTCCTTAAAAACAATCGACATACCTCCTCCTCTGCCTGATGTCCTTGGAAAATTAAAATAGCCACAGCCAGGTGGCAAAAATTCAAAAAGAGCCATGGAGTCTTCGACTGTAAGCCATGTTTCAGTCATACAGAAGAAATCCATGTTTTGAGAAGTGACAAAATGTCTGAGTATAAAAGATTTATTAGTCAGTGATCTGACATTTAGCAAGCCAAACCTGGTGGGAAATAGATTCTGGGCCTGAAGTCCAACAGCTGGCGGGGCACGGGGCAGTAGCCTCAGGTGTCGAAGATTTATTCCACGAGGGCGAAGACGGGGAGCCGCCAGATACCGAAACTGAGGCCCCTCGTCCTCCAAGAAACCCGCAACTGGAACCAGACAGCCGCAGGTCGGGCCCAGAAGGCGCCATGACACACAAAACCGAGGGGAACGTCCACATCCAGTCCCGGAGGCAGTTGAGGCACCACGCAAACCAGCCCTCGATCGCACCAACCAACCCGCACGACATCCGCGTCTCCGTCTTCGCCGCCTAGGTGGGAGCATGCGATGGCACAGGTAGTACGGTGGTCCGGAAAACAGCGGAGGCAGCGGGTTTTGTCCACAACCGTCAGACAACAACACTTCACGGGCAGCCGATCGGAGATTTAGTAGTGTTTGACGGTCATAGACCAGGACCGACGTGATCATTTGAGGGTAATACACTAAAAATATTAACATAGCAGACATGAGAAGCGAAAGACGGCCAGCCATACACAGCGGCGCCATCTTGCTAGTAGTAACGTTGCTAGAAGTAACTACCACACTTGAATCTGTAGACGAATCTGTCAGCACACTAATGAAGTGGGCTGCCTTAATGTCATTCAGGACATCTTTCCAAAGATCCTCGAAAATATCGTCTGTGAATCTAGAATTAAAAAAATGTTAATAACTGTATAATAAGCAAAATTCAAAGTGTAATTTATTAAAAAAAAGCAGTATGGAAAATGTGCAGATATTTTATTGCAGTTCTAAATTATTAAAAAAAAAAGTAGCTCACTTAGCTGACTTATTCATCTGTAATTATTTGTAATTTTGTCAAATTGTCACAAATAAATGTCCAAACTAAACTTGCCGCTGGTTGGATGCTAGGTGGTGCTATGGGCTCTTTTTTTTCAATATTCTAAAAAAATAATGGAACGCAGTTTAATTTAAAACTTTGAAATTTTTTTTAAACGACTACACATTATTTATGGTTAATATTGTTTCTTATACTGTGGCAAGCCTTGTAAATGGTCTGAGGCTCTCTTATTACATTTAAACTGCAGATAAAGTTCTGACATAGAACTCGTATAAAAATGAATGAAGCTGTTTTAATGACACTGAGAGATGTAATAAATATTGCTTACCTCCGACATGCAACATCGGTGTGGTATAGAGATCCAGTATCAACACCATTTTTTTAACAAATCAACACACCGTTCGAATGACAGGAAGGGCTGCTCGTTCTTAACAATGTGATATGCTGTGTTGATGAGTGTCTCGATGCGCTTATAATTCTCTTCGTTCATACGTCTTGCCATCAAGTTCAGTGGACCAGATGAAGGATTATCGTCAACCCTTTTAGCTACCATGCACGCTATGTGCTGTTGGCTTTAATCATGAGCTTCAAGGTTTTGTTTGTGGTAATTGCTTGTTCCAACGAAAAAGGCTCCCAACTTGTCTGCTTTTCCAGGGAACTTACGGCAAAACATCACTTAATTTTTTTCGTCATGTTGTAACCATGTAAATGTCTGCTTCCAAGACGTTAGAAACAGACGTTTTCTTTTAGCTTAACCCTCTGGGGTCTGAGGGGGTTTTTGGGGCCTGGACAAATTTTGACATGTCCTGACATTTGTGCTTTTTTCAGTGTTTTTTAAACATATTAATGTCTAAAGTCTAATAACACTGTAATCAGCACAAAATTGGCTACAATAATATGTGAGCTTCAAGTTTATACATTATTGTGTTTTTGAGAAAACAGTGGTTATGCATGGCTAGTGAAAAACTACAATTTTTTACTCACTGAAATAAGACCATAAAACACAGAAAGGCCATATGCAAGAGGGTGTGTCTGAGGATGAATAGTCATGTGATTTACCTGAGAAGACAAAAGACGCACTGAACGACCAGACAAAGACATGCATAATGAGCCTTTCAGTCAATGTAGATGGGACGGATTAGTGCAGCACAATACAAAACAATGAGGAGCCAAACGATCCTCATTTGAGTTAAAATCAGTGTCAAATTTGTGTCATTTCTCGGGGGCGTGCACATATTTACCTGGTTCACGTGAGATTATTTACATGTGAACAGTGGACAGTGTACAAGGCGGGACCGCATTACCTGTAATGAGGTGAGACAGGAAAAAACGGACTTCTCCTTACGTTCAAACGGATGAAATAAAAAGTGATGATTTGTTTTTGACTTGAATTGTTTCACTCAAAAGAAAACATTTCAAGCTTTCTAGCCATATATTTCTTTTTTTTATGAGCCAAGTATTCGCTGAGATTCTGGTTGTTTTATTTACGCGTCTGTGAAGAGAAATGGCAGAGACAGAAAAGTCCGAGAGCGCACCCTGTCGGCTTTCTTTATTTAAAAAAAGCACAACGTTTTGTTGTTATTATGATGGTATACCACTAAAACTAGACCCTTTACAGATTTGAATGATATACTTCTTTTATCTGTACGATCAGAATTGACGGAGTAATTTAAGTTTGTTTCGGCTTTATCAGAAAAAGATGCGTCAAAAAGTGCCGGCGCGTTCGTCGACCCCAGAGGGTTAATTAATTCCAACATGTTGCCGTCTCTTTGCTGTACTGGTTGTTACCAGGTGACGGAAAAAAAACAGTGCTCACAACATCCAATCAGATAAGAAGAACCGAAAAGCAATATGGCGTTCACAACATCACAGAGAAGTTAACGTTTAAAAGCTTAAAAACACAAACTGTTTCTCGATTCTAGGACCGTATTTGAACGCAATTGACAAACTGTCGCAGGCATATTATAAACTTTAGTGACGAGGCAGCCGGGCCAGTGACAATCCTGTCTACTGTCCCGAGCGTCTCACACGCTGGCCCCGGGCCATCGAGCAGTCCTTATTGTCGAGCAGTGCATTGGGCAATCCGGCCTTCGGGCCTGGCGAAAAGACCCTAACACAGAGGAGAAGAGAAGCTGATGATGGAATTAAGTTCCATCCAGAAACTTTTAACAACCAGTTTTTACATTTTTGATTTTTATACTCTTCAACCAGCCCTATTCTTCAAAGACCAAGGAGGTTGTCAGTAGAATGGTAGGGTGTGAATAGCTGGATGACTTCCTTAATCTCAGCCTAGAGCAGAAACCTGTTCTGTGCAAACTCAGGCAGTTTAATGTGAGGAATGATCTGGACTCCTGTACTGGAGTGCCAGGGTAACAATATCATACAGGGTATTAGTGTCGTATGGATTTGTAGCAGTGACAGTGGCTGTCTACTTGGTGTTTGTGTCTCTTAGTGTGAGTGTAAGTCAGGGGTCCAGACGGATGGATGGCAGGGTGACAGTGAACAGATGGAGGACATGATGGATGATGGATTGCAGCAACATTAAACATGAAAGAGGAGCAGAGCCCTTGGTCAGAATGCAGGCACAGCAACCCAGCATGCCTTAGCATTCTCCCATTCCCACTCCAACACCACTTTATTGGCATGAATGTTTATCAGAGGCTCTGTACAGAAGCAGAAAACTGAATGTCAGGTGTCAAAACTACAAGTTTGTACATTCACATTCCCTCTGTTCATCTTATTTGTTCATGTCTGATTTTGGATTTGCACTCAAATTATAAGACTTATAAATTATGTTATAGCTTTTTATAACCATGTCAATACATTTCACTATACATTGCACTATGTATAACTATGCATGTGACAAATAAAGCTTATCTTAAGAAACAAATTATTAGTTTTTGTGTGTGTGTTTTGACCAAGGTTAAGGTTAGAGAAAGATCAAGCTTTCTTTTGAAGTAACTGCATTGTACAGAATATGCTGGGATTTGGAATATTTTTGTCTTTTGTCAGATTAAATTGTGTCACATCTCTATCTTTTGTGCCATATTGAGTTTAAATTTAGTAACACCCAGTTCAATGCTCAACCTGACCTCAAGGCAGTGGTTGCCAAAGTAGGGAGGCGCTATAGCCACCATCAGCCAGCTTGCGTTACTTCACTGTTCCCACTGGCGATGTGAAGGGACAAGTATGTGAGAGGGCTCCCAACTAAACAGAATGTTACAGCAGAGAATGAGTTTTTGCCTAGCTAAAAGCACAGCTTCCTCAGCAAAGACAAGGAAATACATTATGATGAGGTATATTCACCAGAACAATGGTGTGTAATGAGAGAAGAAGTATTATTGTGACCCAAGTTTATGTGATTCTAAGATTATGGGCTATGGGTCTTATCCCATCCCTCACACTGTACACTAAAGGATCTTCTCAAAAACCATAACCAGACTTTTCTTCAGCTTTAGCTAGACCAGTGGGGCCCACAGCCCAGAGGGCTACAATACAAAACCAACGTTTTGTCTCGTTCTTTGTCTGGGCTGTCGCTATGGGTCAAAGTAATAGCCAGAAATGCTCCACGCCTCACTGGGCTCGACGACACAATGGGGAAAAAAACAAAACACTGACCCAAATTGAACACCACGTAATCACACACATAACCAGAGAGCTGGGCACGTAACAGCAACAGTACAGATCAGTGAAGAACCCAGCTTCAGGACAGCATGTAAAAAGGAGTAATGTGCAATATCCTGAAAATAAACAAATGCACAGATGACTTCCACCAATGTGCTGCCATATGAACCATCTCAAACTCTGAGAACATCTGGGACAGGCCTTCTGCTTGTGCCAAAAGTCAGGACTAAACAGGGTGATGCAGTATTTCAGTTTTCTCTTCAGTGTATAGCATGAGGAACAGAAAAGGCCCACAGCAATAGCTTAGAGGGCTGCGCTCCAATGAGATAGAACCATAGTGCCTGAACATACGAATGTTAGCTTCTGATAGTTTGAAAATGAACAAGATGTATTAGTTTGTTTTGTTCAATAAGAATGTGCAGTTTTGTATGAATTAAACCTTTTGTGTTTCCAGGGGATGTCAAGTTTTACCAGTGTCCTTAAGTAATATCACTTGAGTCAGTATCAGTGGGGCCTGGAAACTAAAGAAAAAGTGTGGATGTGAAGTTAGGAGGAAGTGAGCTTAGTGGACCTCTGCAGCAGCTGCTTATCTGTGCTTAGGGCCACTACTACTGTAGTAACCAATCTAGTTGCATTGTTTGTAATATAGTTGCCAAGGTTTCACAAGGAAATAATGTTTGGAATAAAAAAAAACATAATATCTAGTTCTGGTGCATCAACTTTGTAACAGTACATTGTAAGTCTGACAGTGTTACATGAGTACAATGCTAAATCACTAGAGTTCTCATTTAACTTGAAACACAGGTCAAGTGGAGTGTGTGTGTGTTCGGGGTGTGTGTGTTAAACACAGGGATATGATAGAGCAGTTTCACCTGAAATTTATTCATGCTATTGCAGTCATTAGTGGTTATACTCATGTCTTTCCTCATGGAACATATGTTCCTCAGAATCAGAATTGTATGCCCAAGTATGTTGGGCACTGGTACAATGTCCTTTTAAAATTAAACTCTATAAAGTGTAGTGATACATGTTGTCGTTTGCCTGGCTCTTACCCAATCATGGCAGCTGACTTTTGAGCATATGCACATCTAATTTTCTCCAAGAACATATGCAGACAAAATGAAATTTCCATAAAATTTGTTAGGTAACAGTTCCTTCTACCACACTGATGTATTGAACTGCTTATTGAGTTGGAATTACTTTTTCAGGCTACTGAAAGGAAGAAAATGGAAAGAATGCACGCTGACCATAAAAATACAGATTACATTACTACTGTTCAGGGAGAAAAGGGAGCAGCACTGAGTAATGTGAGAAAGGAGACATTCCAATATTGCCAAACCTCTGTGAAGTTGACCCGTTTTCTTTTTTAATGCCCCTTTTGTTTTTCCATCAAGATGACAGTGTCGTCTTAACCTCAGCACATTAAACCAGATAACTTCTTGAACACTGGCAGAGAAAAACATTAACACATAACATTTAATTAAATCTACTCAGATATAATTAAGCAAGCTTGCTAGGCAGGGTGGCTAGAAGTCAATATTTGCTCGGCAGTTTGGCAAAGATGTCTCTATCTCCTTTCCCATTCCTTGTGACAGCCGATAGAATAATGGGAATGTGAAAGAACTGACATCAGTGGGAGATGTGATGAGTAATGCCCCATTCGCTTTATCACACTATTAATGAGACTATAGAAATCTTAACTGTTTTCTCATATTCATATTTATCCTGAACTCTGCTGCCTGCTCTCAACCTTAGCAGCTCCTGATGCCTCACCTCAGCCTAATAAGAAAAGGGAGGGAGAAGACAGGCAACATGAGGGATGGACAAAGAGGTGAGGTTGGGTCAAGGCAGGCAGAGATTGTCTGCAACTTGACAATTAATAGAGGACCATAGTAGCCCTGTAAGAGGACTCCTACACGTTCGCCTCATGAGCTTCGTGTTTCACTACAAAAGCTAGCCTCTCAGACCAGACTGACACTGACTGCAAACAAACAGATTAATGTTAATGGCATAAAGCAGGAGGATGGAAAGCAGCTGGACAAACTGGTGCAAAAAGCAGTTTCAGTGACTCGAATGAGACTGGACTCACTGGAGGCTGTGGTGGAAACTACACAGTGTCCTTGTCTGTGGAACTACACAGACAAAGGTAGAGTCCATCCTGGAATACACTGATCATCCCCTTCACAATATCCTGATGGACCAGAGAAGCAGCTGGACGACTCACCTCACTGTGATGCATAACTACTCTCAACACTGACTTACTAAAATTAAAATTACATCCCTAAATAGCAAAATGGCCTGTGTCAAATGAACTCAGAGTGTTAATTTACCAATAAAAAAGCAGAAGTAGGATAATATACAAGAAAACACATGTACACACCATACAGTAATCTTTTGCCCGACTCAGCTTAAACTCTTGCCAAAAAAAAAAAGATTCTTTTCTCCTTTTCTTTCACATTCCTGACTGAAAGGCTCATTATGCGGGTCTTTGTCTTCTCAGGTAAATCACATGACTATTCATGCTCAGACACACTGCATATGTCTTTTCAAAACAAGAAGTATCTTAGAAAATTTGAATCTGTGTATTGTTTTCTGTGAACAAGTGAACACGATGACTTTCACATCATTGTGAAGCAAACACCTTTGGCTACAAGATGCATTTCTTGAAAGTCTTGTGAACCAATGTTCTGTATGTGTTTTATGGTCTTATTTCAGTGACTTAAAAGTTTTTCACTAACTATGCATAAACTCTGTTTTCTCAAAAACACAATCATGTATAAACTTGCTGGTCACATATTATTGTAGCCCGGTTTGTTCTAATTACAGTGTTATCAGACTTAAGCCATTAATATGTTTAAAAACAACTGAAAAAAGCATCAAAGTCAGGGCATGTCAAAACTTGTCCAGGGCCCCAAAACACCCTCAGACCCCAGAGGGTTCATATATCTAGTACCAACATACAAGCCCATAGTAAGACAGCAGTATGCTACCAAGATGTATGTGAAGGTTTGGTCAAAGGAGGCTTCAGGGTTACAAACTGGGACTTTTTCATGGATACTCATGGTGAGGACATCGGCTTCTGTGAGGACAATGTTGTTCCATCCAAAAAAGTTTGTTGTTACCCCAATAATAAGCCATGGATAAATAAGGACATTAAAGATCTCCTCAACAAGAAGAAGACAGTGTTCATGGCAAGCAACAAGGAGGAACTCTGAGCTGTCCAGAAGGAACTCAAGAGGAAGCTGAGGGAGGCAAAGCAGCTCTATAGAGACAGAGTAGAGCACAAGTTGAGACACAATAATATCAAAGAGTTGTAGAATGGAATGAAAATAATGACTGGATATAAGAATTCACACACTACTGTGGAAGGAGACTCAAAGTTTGCTAATGAACTTAACCTGTTCTTCAAGAGATTTGAAGAACACCTCTGCTTCTTACTCTGACCCAGTGTACTCACACACCATCCCTCCTCCCTCCACCACCTTAGCTGATGCCTTGGGGTCTCTTCACATCTCTCCATTCAACATATCTGCCAATGCTGCCTCCCCATTGCCCACTATCAGCAGCCATACAGCATTGAAGTATACCTCACCTCCAATACCTCCTCCCCTGCTCTCACCATCTGACTCCTCATCAACACAGCCCAGCCTTTGCCACAGAACAGGTGAGGAAGGAATTGTCCAAACTAAAGACCAACAAAGCAAAAGGACCAGATGAGATCAGCCCCAGAGTACTTAAGGTGTGTGCTGGACAGTTTACTGGGGTTTTTCAGAAACTCTTCAACCTCTCTGACGCTCAAAAAGGTGCCTAAGTTATGGAAAACTTCCTGTATTCTCCCATTACCAAAAAGAGGCCATCCCAGTACCCTTAGTGAGTTCAGACCAGTAGCGCTAACATCACATGTCATGAAAGTGTTTGAGAGACTGGTCCTAAAACATCTGAGGTCTCAAGTGTCTGAATTTCTGGACCCTCTGCAAGTTGCATATCAAGAACACATCGGAGTGGAGGATGCTATCATCTTCTTAATGCACAGAGCATACGCCCATCTGGAGAGGCAGGGCAACACTGTGAGAGTCATGTTCTTTGACTTTTCAAGTGCTTTCAACACTATTCAGCCCCATCTGCTCAGTGCAAAGATGCAGGATATGGAAGTTCTGGCAGACATGGTGGAGTGGATCACAGACTACCGCACTGGGCAGCCACAGTTTGTTTGCATAGATGGCTGCATATCTGATGTGGTGATGAGCAGCACCGGTGCACCCCAAGGGACTGTACTGACACCATTCCTGTTTACACTCTACACCTCGACTTCTGCTACAACTCAGGAACCTGTCACCTCCAAAAGTTCTCTGATGACTCTTCAATCATTGGATATATCAATAATGATAACGATGAGAAATACAGACATTTTATAAAAACCTTTGTTGATTGGTATAACAACAGCTGTCTAAAGCTCAATATGAAGAAAACCAGAGAACTGGTGGTGGACTTTAGGAGGAGCAGGAAGACCCTAGTCCCCATCTCCATTCTTGAAGAGGAAGTAGAGACTCCTACAAATACCTTGGAGTCCACGTTAACAACAAACTGGACTGGTCAAACAATACAGATGCACTCTTAAAGAAAGGACAGAGCATACTGTTCTTCCTCAGGAGACTCTGTTCCTTTGGTGTGTGCAACAAGCTACTGAAGATGTTTTATCAGTCTATAGTAACGAGTGCACTGTTCTTTGCAGTTGTGTGCTGGGGAGGTGGCATCAAGGCTGGTGAGGCCAACAGACTAAATAAGTT